>NC_056739.1:1248372529-1248412529 GCF_019279795.1 Protopterus annectens
TGGTCAATGTTTTTTATGTCAGTCTTTTAACAAGTTGGCCATGCATTGTACATTTATATATATATATATATATATATATATATATATATATATATATATATATATATATATATATATATATATATGTGTGTGTGTGTGTGTGTGTGTGTGAGTTTTAAGTACTTGCATTATCATTGGTCTTTTCTGAATGTGTCTCATTTAAACATTGATTTAATTGATGCTTTACTGAGTGTAACTACGTCTGATAAAGCCCCTTCTACTCAATAAAAGCAATAACTTGGTATTTTTATATAATTTTGGAGTGAGAAAAGTTATAATTTTCTGCTTTCCTTTGTTAAACCTAAAACACAGTTACATGGAATGGTTACTGACAAAGTTCTAATCACCAAATATTCAGATGTTTGTAACAGCAAAAAGCTGTGATTCAGTTAGCATATTTTAGACAGCAATAAAAAGGCCAGCTGGTTACCTGAATGCCTGTATAAAAGAAAACCTTTTTCACTTTTGACTTAAAACTCAGATTAGTCAGTGTGTTGATACTGATTATCCAAACCACTTTCCAGATTTACTTCTTCACTAATCTACAGATATTTCATAAATGTAAATTCAGCAGTATGTAACAAAAGGCAGTCGGTGCTCGAATAGCCATTATCTAGTAAATGTTGTATTCTCTTAGCACAAAGAAATCTGTGTGCACTTGGTAATGAATGTCTTACCTTCCTGCAGGTTTGGCACATTGTAACACAGCAGATAGAAATCACAAAGTTTGATACTATTCCTTATGCTTTTAGTACTGTATCTTTTATATGAGATGCTCAGTCAGGTAATTATATCTTGTGTTTTGCTATCTTTTTTATCATTATTTGTGTGTGTGTGTGTGTGTGAGTGTGTGTGTGTGTGTGTGTGTGTGTGTGTGTGTGTGTGTGTGTGTGTGTGTGTGTGTGTGTGTGTGTGTGTGTGTGTGTGTGTGTGTGTGTGTGTGTGTGTACCCACATTTCAGAAACTCTGTTTTATCTGATCAAACTGGCATGGGCTGGTAGTTTGAAATGGTATGAAATGGTTTCACCCAGTGGGACAATTCCTGAACAATAGTGAAATTCTGAGCTGTAGCCATATAATAATGATTATTAGTGGAGTATGAGGCAAATGAGTGGGTGAAAAGTTCTTTAAATATGGTTGTGCATTTCTGTCTCATATCAGATCTCTGCTTTTAAAATAATTTTCAACAAAGTTTAATCTCAGGTTTAGGTTATTTTTTTCTTTTAAGAAAGCACCTGTTGGAAAAGTTTAATTTAGAATCAAAATATACTTTTTTAATGCAGTTATATTAATTGACCTAGAGCATTGATAATGGGCTGCCCGGATGTCCAGCACGTCAGAAACTCTGTGCAGCAATTCTTTCTATAATCTACATTAGAAGCATCACACCAAATGTTACTGTCAGAAGCAGGTGTTTGCATGTTTTTTATTATCATTTTAAAGTGCCCTGCAAGAAGAGTGGTGTAGTGCAACTAGTCTTGTCATTAACCACTGCGTGTCTGTCTAGCTAGTTAGCTGTTTGCCTGTCTACATCTAGCTACAGTAAGCATGACTTACCATAAGTTATCCCAAACATACAGCTTCCGGGCATCAGTGCAACTCTCTCAACAGCGTGCCAGATATTCTGTGCATTTAAATGCTATTTTTTTCAGTTTAGTTATATTGTGATGACAGACTCTGCATCGGTGTGTGTTGTTATTTTGTATATTTGCCATGCTTCATTATCTGCTAGTGCATGCTATGTGTATTTTAATCAAAGCTTTTCTCTACTGGTCTCCACCATAATGGAGTTCTGCACAGCAGGCTCAACATGTCCATCCAAATGCAATAAATACTACCATGCTATAAATAAAGCAGCTGGCAAGAAAATGGCTTCAATAGGTTCCTGCATCATATCGTACCTCACATTGTTAAAAATGGAGAATCAGTTCATCTGAAGTTCAGGTAATATAACTTCAGAATGTACACTTGGTAAACTGCAATATATGTATAAAATAAAACAGATATTTTCCAGCAATTTATAAGTTGATATTCTGGCAAGGCTAGTGAGTGACCAATGTTCCCTTGTCCTGTGTGTATTGGAATGAGATGTCAAAATCTAAAATGGCTACACAGATGTTTGTATCATTTTGAAAAAAAAAGCATAAGCATGCTGTTTTACAGCAGCAATAGTGTCAACCACACATGTTCTATACTTGTGCCCCATCGGCATGTGACAAATATGCCCCCCTAACAGCTTGCACCCAGGCCAGCCACCCCCTTTGTACTGCCATTACTTACAGCTGTGCTTTTGGCATTTAAACTGTCAAAGAATACAATTCAAAGAGGTATGTCTTGAAAAAATGGTCATTCCCTTCTACTGTCTTTTCATGCATGGGACTGCAGAGTGCAGAATTAATGCAGCAGTCATAGGTTGTTATTTCGCGGTGGTACAGCAGTAGCATTGTTGCCTCACAGCAAGAGGTTCTACTGTTCGATTCTCAGCTGGAGTGCCTTCTGTGTAGAGTCTGTATGTCCTCCCCGCAGTCGAGTGGCCTCCGAAAGACATGCGTGAATGGGCATGCCTTCGCTAAAGGTTGGGCAGCGGGCTGGCAACTCAGCACCATAGAAATCGACTGCCAATCATTAGCGGACCAGAGTTCCGCTGTGGCGACCCCTAACCGGGAAAAGCCGAAAACACAAACAAACATAGGTTGTTATTTCCCATGCAAACTGATTCTTTCTTAAAGATCAGGTTATGTATGGGGTTTCCTGTTATATTATTATATTACTTTAATGGGTCTTAAAGTAGTTAATTGCCATTTACATACCTATGGAACTCAGCTTGTTAAAATAATAAAATACAGCACAGATAAACAGAACAGCAAGTCATATAATTAAACTTTAAGGGACCACAGGGGTGCTCAACAGCTAAAGTTCCTCATAAAGTTCTGTGAAAAAGGTACAGCTTGCAGCACCTCCTAAAGTTAAGCACAGATGTGTACTTATACAACTACCATGGTTGTAAATCCCACAGGTAAACAGCACATTGGAGGAAGACCCAGAGCCCACAAAAGTCAAGGCCAGCCTGAGGATCAGCATCAGGCTCAAAGAAGCTGCCTAAGATGACCAGTAAGATACCAAAACCTCCTTTAAATAAGTTGGACATCAGTCTATTTATTCTTTGAGCTTTTAATAGGCTAATGACTTTCGATTTGTGCTTTCTTCTTGTAGATGGTGAGTGCCAATATAGAAAGTGGCTTAGCAGCAGTTAATAAGCTTCATGCACAGGCATATTCTGGAATTCAGACACTGCAGTGAATGGCTCCATCTCTGGTCTGTCTTTTACCATCATCAGATATTTAATACTTTACACTGTCAGATGCTATGGATCTAATACTGCAACCTGACTACATCTCATCAGACTTTGACAGGGTTGTGGTGAACACAGTGAGCAGCTGTTTTCTGAACTCCAAGCAAAATGGCTGCTGGTTTCACCTTTGTAATATGCTGCAGAGACAAATTCAGATATGTGGTCTCACTGTCAGTTATGGAAACAACCCATAACACTAGATACACGTGAAGCATTTGATAGCCTGAGCGTTTTTCCCAGACCATGAAGGCAGCTTTGATGATGAGGCACATGGATTCCACTTGATGTGACCAATTCTACATCACCAACAATCCAAGGAAGTATGGGATCAGATTGCCTAAAGTACATTGAGTTTCATGAATGCTTCCTCCAACTTTTGTAGTACCTTCTGCTGTGGTACACAATAAAAATGAATCCTTTTATAGATACCAGCGTTTTCACCTGACCAGGCAATGGGCATACACTTATGAGTTGTTCACTGTAATAAAGGCTAAAGATGAATGGGTAGATTCTATTTGTGATGCAGTTATCCAGAACACATAGCCATCATCCACACAAAGCTTTGATGCCAAGATACAAGAGGGGCATTTCTAGACCATACACAACATCTGCCCCATACACACCCATGTAAGCTTACACCTTGTATAATCTACACACACTACAGTTTGCATGACTGGTTCATATGACACACGGTCACTCCAGTACTATGGTTACTGTGTACATGTACACCTCACACTCATCACATAAAAGGGCACAACAAATCCACAACATGTATGCACATTCTGTGTTGCATCATACTCACTTCCAATAAAACAATGAAAAAACATATTGTTCCATTTCACTTACTGTTAATAGTTTTCTCATTGCATGACATCCAAATAATGAACACTGTCAATTCCATAGAAGCCTTTCAAGATCTTAGAACACTCAGGGCATGTGGAGTGCCAGGCTTGTTTGCAAGACACAAGTGATTGACACGGTTATACCTTCATATGTGCTTACTACATTATTGATCTGTGAGAATCTTAAGAAGCTGTCCCTTACATTCCCATAGTAACTTTTAGACCTGATATTTTTACATATGAAAAATTTAGAGATAGATCAAATAAATGTATTTTAGAACATTTACATGTTTCCCCGATTCATGATGGAGAGTTTGTCATAATGGTTAAGGTCTTTATCTCATAAATACAAAGTACAAGGTTTGATTCTGATCCCTAGTTGTTTGCTCGGCTTGTACTAGTCTGCAGGCTAATAGTCTAGTATTTACCTATGAACCCATATTCAAATCAATGCACCATATGTAATGAAATATTTATACACTACAACACTCACATCAATACATTTATAATAACAGATGTATACTATACATCACGCTAATAAAAAGTACAATAATGCAGTCATATAACACACATGCTTAAATACATTATATGTAGCTATAGCTAAAGAAGCATATATAAAACACAATTACCTGATGCTTAATAATGACTCAAAAATTATGCTGAAACTTTTAGGTTTCACAGAAAATGTAATCTTCTGTATGCCTTTTTAATAATCTTGTGTTTATGTTTGCTAATGATAAGATCTCCCAAAAGTGCTATGAGAAAATTAGAAGCTATTATTATTAAATATTTTTCAGTAGATGGGAATATTATAATTATCTTCGACTGCATTAAAAAGGGTACATTTGCCACTGTATCTTAAATGCACAATAAGCTTAATAATACAGCAATTGTAAAAATGTTTCCATTCATTTGAATATAAAAGACAAACATAATAATTTAAATAGTGTACTAGAAAAGAATCATGAAAAAGAAGACAAGACTACATAACACTGCACTATTGGGAGGTTGTGAAAACAGGCAGCTCAAATAATAAACTGACATTACGGAAGCTGAAAACATACACGTGTCATGGGAATCCCTATGAAAAGGGTTCTATAAATGGCACCAGATTTTTATGACAATAAACAATACATATGTTATCCCACTGAAACTTGCATCATATAAAATTACACCATCTGCAGAAGGCTGAATACGTGGGCATCGACATTTTGATTTTGTTCTCAAGTCATATTTTATTGGCATGTAAGTAGGTAGGCTAAGTTTTTGTCCACTTGAACAATAAGCCAACAATGAATAAATCATTAACGGGTATGCTAGTGGCCTGACCTTTTTTCTATAGTACAAAATGAAACAGAAGGGGAAGGAACTTAAAGACAAGAACAGAATGTAATGAATTAAGATGGTTTATTTATTTACATGCAGATAAGAGCCCCAATTTAAATAATTCAATATCTTTAAAACCAGTGCTCAGATCACGTAATTTATATCATTGATACTGTTGGTTAATCGAGTATATAAAGGTGGCAATTTTGTTGACTGTTGTAGGTCTGATGAAGCGGCTGTTGCTATGAAAGCACTAACCTTTCCTTAAGTTTTATGTTTCATTTCTTTCATTAAATTTTGATTTATTGCATTCAGTACTGGAGGTCACGTGTTTTATTTCATTTTGTTTACATTTTGTGAATTTTCTTGACCTCTTCCCACTGGTTCTTCTATTTGCCTGTGTCTTTTTTCTATGGTAACCTGATGGATAAGAGCTCAAAATAAATGTATAATCTTACTAGCTGTATAATGCTATATAAGATAAAAAATAACTTGTCTGAAGTGGTAAATGAGTACAGATGGTCAATCTGGGCAATGCCATTATTATAAGTATTAAGAATTATGGACAAATTCATCAGGATATTTAAAAATCCAAAAGAAAAATGGGAAAAAATGTATAGAATTGTTATATTTAAGTAACAGGGGGTGTGGAGTTTGTGGAGATAAGAGGGCTTTCCCCATGCAAAAAACACTTATTTTAGTTTATTTTTTTATTTTTCATGAAGTCTGTTTCTCCAAAAAAAGTTTTGTTCAAATAAACCGACTTCTGTAATGTTGCTTTCCAGTCTCTGATCATATGCCCACACACAAATACTGCAATATGTTGCATTTTTACTCTTACATAACTAGGCCAGTTATCTTGCTTGATCAACAAACAAATAAATATATGCAGTCCAGTTTAAACTGTCAACTACATGGTATTTAGCATTTTTCTGTTTTGTTTTTCTTCGATATATATATTGTAAGTTATGACTACAGCTTTAGTGTTATACATGGTCATACTTTTTAAATAAATTGCTTTACGTAGGCAAAAATATGAAATGCCATTAAGTAAATTTGGTGTTTATCAGTCTGTGAAAGCATATCATTCTGGCTCTCTCTTGAAATGTTGGCACATGAAATGCTGAGTGCCGAAAAGCCAGAAATCCAGAGAAAAGTGGATCTTAGAAATCCCTCTTCTTCTTAAAACTTCTTTTTGCAGAGGAGGCAAGCACCCCGTACCCTCCAGACCCTCCTCCAAAATTTATATATACCAACTCCAAGATCAACAAACCTCGGTGAAAAGGGAATATTCCAAGAAATGTCATCTTGGGTTTAGTATATGTAAGCCCGTTCTTTCAGTCATTCAGTCTCCGTGTTTCACAACTCGCTCTAGTGGATCCCAACATTTCAAACGGTTACCATCATTTTAGTTTATTTACCTATCAATATATTTTGGGAAAAACACTTATGTGTTATATCTCAAATCAAGCATTGATTGCTAAAGTAGTGCCATAAAATACAGCAAAGGTTCCTATTTACAGTAGCGTAGCAAACTTGAGAGATATAAACAATAAAAGCAGAAATAAAATAGCATATTGGTTTCAATCCCAAAATCAGCAAGTACCAACAAACATTAAAATGTTGAACGATTTATTTGTCCTTAAATTCAGTAATCTCATTGCTGTGAGAACTGTTAATAAGTGGGTGACTATATAAAAACATCAACCTGAAGTATGAAATATGTTTGTAACTTGAAAACATAGCTGTTATGCGCAAAGTGCTATTATCTTTAATAAGTAAGCATGATGTTCAGATAAGAACTTAATGAAGGGAATGTTCTCATTTAAAATACAATGCATTTCAGTTCTTTAAGTATATTCATAGTCCCAAAGTTAAGAAAAATAAACCAGTACATCTCAAAATGTCAACAAAAGCAGACTCTTCATTTATGTAAAAAGATCACATAGAAGCAAACTCTTCATTTTATGTAAAAAGACCACATAGACAGACTTTGAGCATATTTGTTTTTTTACAGTCTTCTCATTTTACATCACATAGCAGTCACGCTGTAAATACTTTGTAAAATAAAGAAAAGTAGCATATGATACATAATAAATAAAAACTGTTGTCACCCTTTTCCAAACTCACCTAAGTGTGTTATACTATCTCTATCTTCTTTATGATCCAATACCTAGCAACTCACATCCCTTTCCTCATCAATTTAAAGCTTTCACCCTTCACTTCAGCAGGCTTACCCATCACATTTCATCATTCATCCATATTTTTGTAATTTCTCTTTTTACAAAACCCAGCATATACATCCCATACAAAGTTTACTGCTCTGTCCACATACTCTTTTTGTATTCCTTCTCTAACAGTCACATCATCATCTCTCTGTGCAAATGGTCTACCTACCTTATCCCAAATCATTATTGATGCTGTAACTTTCTCACACTGGCCACCAAGAATGAATTTCCAAACACAGATTACTTAAATATGAATGATTTATTTAGCCCTTTCATCTCATGATTAAGATTTTATCAGAATAAACCACGTAATTCAAAAACTCATTTAAATAAATATACCTAGGCTACTACTGGCTCAATTAAAAAGGCATCATCATTTCTTCATTTCCTGCTGCTGAGTCTCTAATACAATACCAAACAATTGTTTCAAATAAAAATACAATCCATCTTTACTATAAAACATTAAAAGCATCTTTTTATAAATCATGTGATACATTTTGATAAGAAGTCTCACATCTTATAAAAATGATTTAGAGGTGGGTAAAAGAACAATCACATTGAATAAGAAAATAAATTATTAATAATAATAATAGCAATAAGAATAGGGTGTTCAATACTGATGTTCAGGAAGAGGCTGTTGGTAGTCATAATATTTCTATAGGTGATACCTTTGATAATAAGAACGGTGGGGATTTTGTGATACTGATGGAACATACAATAGGTATGACCCTTTAGAATCCCCCCAAGGAGGTCCAACAGGCTAAAAGACTTAATTAACTCATCACACTAAAAATCAGGACATATAGCCCAGGAATGAGGGCCAGATTCAAAGAGGAGGGGATGAAGAGGAAGAAGGAGGAATTAACAAACAGCATCACTCATTTTCTTTTGAGTTTCCTAATATATAAAAAAGATCATATATAGATAATAGAAATATAAAGTGTTGGAGCTGTAATGAAGTTTTAAATGCAAATTGGATCCATATGGTTCTAGAATGCAAAATGGCTGTTCCATTTTGGATAGATTTCAAAAACTTTGTTAATGCATTATGGCCAGACAGTTGTACTGTTACCAATTCATTGCACTTGTTTAATGCTCCAAGTCCAGATTCCATTCCAAAAATTCAAGTACCTCTCCTCTTGTCTCTTCTAGCTATTGCAAGAAAAGTTATCATGATAAAATAGAAATATAAAAACATCCTCTCTTTTTCAGAATTTATTTGCCTAGCAAAAAAATGTATGTAATAGGAAAATACAAACTGCTCATGCTGGAATGTCAAATATTACCCATAAACAAGTGTCAGGTTTCAAACTTAAAGATCTATTGGAAAAGTTTTAATAATGTATAGAATATGTTAGCTGTTATGGACTCTGTATATAGTTTTGCAAGTTATTAGTTGTTTTGTTTTGTTATAATGATTCTGTTGATTAAAATCCAATACAAAGTTAAAAAAAGCATATATTAGAATCACAGATCAAAGGGAAGTCCTAAATGAGTATTAATCAAAATAAAGGAACATATAAATGTGGCATGTTCTCCCTAGTACACGTATTTCTCTTAAGGCAAGTCAATATTTTACCTTTTCTATAAAAGGGGTTGTTAATCTAGATTATTGTGAGCACTGTTTCTCATACTATGTAGTCAAAACCAAAACAGTGCTGAAAACAAACTTACAGCAACTCTGTTACAAAAGTAATAAGAAAGTTGAGACAAATACCTTTTTAGGCATTCACTGGATTGCGAGAAGTCTAGATTTTCTTTTTGGGTTCTTGAACAAGTAATTATGAATGAACAAGGGGGACAGTGGGAGACAGCTTAAATATCATGAACTGCCTTGGCAGTTATGATTAAATGCCTCTGTCCCCCCCAGGATTAAATGATCAATTGTAGCTCCAGCTTTAAAGCTAAGGGTGGTCAAGCTGTAATAAATTTTTCATTATACGAGTTAACTGTAGTATTTGGTTACTTTATTATAATTATTATTAATATTATTACTCAATGTGGTTGTTCTTTTACCTACCTCTAAATAATTTTTATAAGATGTGATACTTTTTGAGGAATTATGTGATCAGTTTTGATAAGAAGATTCTTTTAATGTTTTACAGTAAAGATATATTGCATTTTTGTTGGAAATAATTGTTTGGTATTGTATTAGAGACTCGACAACAGTAAATGAAGAAATGATGATGCTTTTTTAATTGAAGCAATAGTAGTCTAGGTATGAGATTTTGAATTATGTGATTTATTCTGATGAAGTCTTAACTGTGAGATGAAAGTGCTAAATAAATCATACATATTTAAGTAATCTACATCATATATGCAGGAAACTGTACAGAAATTCATACCGGATCAGTCGAGGCCCGGGTTAACAACTGCCACCAGTACTGTTGGCCAACAGGGTGCTGGCGGAAATTGGGCTACTGTTGGCTGAAGGAGGAGAAGAGGCAGAAGGCATGCCGAAAGGCAGGTAAAGGCTAGGACTGTGATAGTGAGGGTTGGAACTTTGAATGTTGGCAGTATGACTGGTATAGGGAGGGAGCTAGCTGATATGATGAACCAAAGGACGGTTGGTATATTGTGTGTGCAAGAGATCAGATGGAAGGGGAGCAAGGCTATCTGTATCGGAGATGGTTTCAAATTGTTTTATCATGGTGTGGATGGGAGGAGAAATGGCGTAGGCATTATCCTGAAGGAACAGTATGCTAAGAGTGTTTTGGAGGTGAAAAGAGTGTCGGATAGAGTGATGTTTATGAAGCTGGAAATTGATGGTGTAATGATGAATGTTGTTAGTGCATATGCTCCACAAGTTGGGTGTGCGATGGATGAGAAAGAAAAATTTTGGAGTGAGTTGGATGAAGTGGTGATGACTGTACCCAAGGGTGAGAGACTGGTTATTGGAGCAGATTTCAATGGGCTTGTTGGTGAAGGGAACAGAGGGAATGAGGAAGTGATGGGTAGGTATGGTGTTAAGCAAAGGAATGCAGAAGGTCAGATGGTAGTGGATTTTGCAAAAAGGATGGACATGGCTGTGATGAATACATATTTTAACAAGAGGGAGGAGCATAGGGTGACATACAAAAGTGGAGGAAGATGCACACAGGTGGATTATATCTTATGTAGAAGGGCCAATCTGAAGGAGATTGGAGACTATAAAGTGGTGGCAGGGGAAAGTGTAGTTAGGCAGCATAGGATGGTGGTTTGTAGTACGACATTGGTGATCAAAAAGAGGAGGATGAGTGTGAGGGCAGCACCAAGGATCAAATGGTGGAAATTGAAAAAGGGTAATTGTGAGGTGATGTTCAGGAAAGACTTAAGACAGGCACTGGGTGGCAGTGAATTGTTACCGAATAGCTGGGTAACTACAACAGAGCTAGTAAGAGAGATGGCTAGAAGGGTGCTTGGTGTGACATCTGGAAAGAGGAAGGAGGACAAGGAGACCTGGTGGTGGAATGAAGAAGTACAGGAGAGTTTACAGAGAAAGAGGTTGGCAAAGAAGAAGTGAGATTGTCAAAGAGATGAAGAAAGTAGACAAGAGTATAAGGAGATGAGGTGCATGGCAAAGAGAGAGGTGGCAAAGGCTAAGGATAAGGCATATGAAGAGTTGTATAAAAGGCTAGACACCAAGGAGGGAGAAAAGGACCTGTACCGATTGGCTAGACAGAGGGACCGAGCTAGTAAAGATGTGCAGCAGGTAAGGGTGATAAAGGATAATGAGGGAAACGTACTCACAAGTGAGGAGAGTGTGTTGAGCAGATGGAAAGAGTACTTTGAGGGGTTGATGAATGAAGAGAATGAGAGGGAGAGAAGGTTGGATGGTGTGCAGATAGTGAATCATGAAGTGCAGTGGATTAGCAAGGAGGAAGTAAGGATAGCTATGAAGAGGATGAAGAATGGAAAGACTGTTGGTCCAGATGACATACCTGTGGAAGCATGGAGGTGTTTAGGTGAAATAGCAGTGGAGTTTTTAACTAGATTGTTTAATGAAATCTTGGAAAGTGAGAGGATGCCTGAGGAATGGAGAAAAAGTGTTTTGGTACCGATTTTTAAGAATAAGGGTGATGTGCAGAGCTGTAGTAACTACAGAGGGATTAAACTGATCAGTCACAGCATGAAATTATGGGAAAGAGTAGTGGAAGCTAGGTTAAGAAGGGAGGTGATGATTAGTGATCAGCAGTATGGTTTCATGCCAGGAAAGAGCACTACAGATGCGATGTTTGCTCTGAGAGTGTTGATGAAGAAGTACAGAGGTCAGAAGGAGTTGCATTGTGTCTTTATGGATTTAGAGAAAGCATATGACAGGGTGCCTGGAGAGGAGTTGTGGTATTGTATGAGGAAGTCGGGAGTGTCAGAGAAGTATGTAAGAGTGGTACAGGATATGTATAAGGGTGGTGTGACAGCGGTGAGGTCTGCGGTGGGAGTGACGGATGCATTTAAGGTGGAGGTGGGATTACACCAAGGATCAGCTCTGAGCCCTTTCTTATTTGCAATGGTGATGGACAGGTTGACAGATGAGATCAGACAGGAGTCCCCGTGGACTATGATGTTTGCAGATGACATTGTGATCTGTAGTGAGAGTAGGGAACAGGTGGACGAGACCCTGGAGAGGTGGAGATATGCTCTAGAGAGAAGAGGAATGAAAGTCTGCAGGACTAAGACAGAATATATGTGTGTGAATGAGAGGGAGGACAGAGGAATGGTGAGGATGCAGGGACTAGAGGTGGCAAAGGTGAATGAGTTTAAGTACTTGGGATCAACAGTCAGAGTAATGGTAAGTGTGGAAGAAAGGTGAAGAGGAGAGTACAGGCAGGATGGAGTGGGTGGAGAAGAGTGTCAGGAGTGATTTGTGACAGACGAGTACCAGTAAGAGTGAAAGGGAAGGTCTACAAGAGGGTAGCGAGACCAGCTATGTTATATGGGTTGCAGACAGTGGCATTGACAAAAAGGCAGGAGTCAGAGCTTGACGTGGCAGAGTTGAAGATGTTAAGATTTGCACTGGGTATGACAAGGATGGACAGGATTAGGAATAAGTATATTAGAGGGTCAGCCAAGTTTAGAAGGTTTGGAGACAAAGCCAGAGAGGCAAGATTACATTGGTTTGGACATGTGCTGAGGAGAGATCCAGATTATATTGAGAAAAAGATGATAAGGATGAAGCTGCTAGGTAACAGGAAAAGAGGAAGGCCTAAGGTAAGGTTTATGGATGTGGTGAGAGAGGACATGCAGGTGGCTGGTGTGACCGAGCAAGATGCAGAGGATAGGAAGAAATGGAAACAGTTGATCTGTTGTGGTGACCTCTAAAGGGAGCAGCCAAAAGAAGAAGAAGAAGAAGAAGTGTTTGGAAATTCATTCTTGGTGGCTTTCTTAAGTTATTGGTCATGTTACATGCCCCTGGCTTTCTTTTTTTTTGGTTCTTTGCTTCCTGCATTACTGCTATCCTAACCACGTGTGAATGGTAAGGAAAAGGTAATAAGGTTCCTACTCCCCTGAAATGGAGACTTATGTCCCACCAACGCAATACTTTCACATTCAAACTTCATGGATGCACAACTTGTAAAACATAAAAGACACACTTCTGCAAGAAAACCAGTGCAACTGGAATTTAAAAGCAGGAAAAATAGGAAAGAGGATTACCTATATAAGCTCAGGAAGAAATTACTCAAGCTTCAGTAACCCACAGGAAAAACAAAATAAAATGAATAGGATAAGGCCACATCAGTGGTGGTGTGATTTCTAAGTGTGTGCTTGCAATAATTCACTTTTTAGGAAGAGTTCTCCCGTCTGAGAATTAGTGTGACACTGGAGTTGGTATATATAAGTTTGTGGGCCCCACATTTGGGGTACATGGGGACTTGCCCATGTAAAAAAACAAGAAAAAAAGGAGTTTTTGCCATGTTGGCTTTTGGGTCATTTTCTTTTCATTCTTTTGATACAACTTTGAGGAAGTCACTGTTTCATAGTCGAATATATGAAAGTGCACGAGAGTTTGCACCATGTATGAAAGCTTAATATACGTACCATATTCTACATTTTATAGTATTAAAGCAAATGTTGACATTCCCTTGGCATGTTTTCAGTTTACGGACTCATTTAGAACATGGGCTCATTATTTAGGTGCTCAGTTTTTCTTGAGTCAGTTTCCTAAATAGCAAATGCAATGTTAGTGAACCATGAACCATATATCTTTACTGGCGCTGTTGCTCACTTGAAGTGCACTGAATATATCAGCTAGGTGCAACTATTCTTACTTAATCTGCTTTTTGCCAAGCATACAGATAGGTGTAGCTTCTGTCAGGTGTGATACTGGTGAAACATATTTTAATTGGGTCTATATTAGAACATCGAAGTTTCACAACTTCAAATGTTCTAACATCAACCCCTATTCAGCAAACGCTGACCACATCGAACATGCAGAAGAGCTAATTTTTTTCTAGGGAAAAAATGCACTGTTCCGAAACATATACACACAACACAAACACACCAAACAAACAGCAATCCACACACATACACCTAAAATCTTACAGCTAATCCTATACTAAACTGCACAAACACTACTAACTATCCACTTACCTTAACCCAAACCCTAACCCTAAGGTCCATCACTATCGCACACTCACCTCACCCGCGCACTAACCCTAACTCGCCTACCCTGCCCTAACCCTCACGTCCACACAATCGCACACATACCTAACCCGCGCCCTAACCCTAACTCACCTAACCCATCCTAACCCTCACGTCCACACAATCGCACACTTAACTGACCCGCGCCCTAACCCTAACTCACCTAACCCACCCTAACCCTCACGTCCACACAATCGCACACATACCTAACCCATGCCCTAACCTTAACTCACCTAACCTGCACCCAATCGCACACTTACCTGAACCCGACCCGTAACTTTCCACCACAGCACTGAAAATATTGAAAAGACAGAAATGGACAATCAAATTCTTTCCCTAGGAAAAACTTCAATTTTCTGTTGTTTCGATATTTTCAGCGTTCGTTGAATAGGGGTCGATGTTAGAACATTCGAAGTTGTGAAACTTCAGTGTTCTAATACAGACCCATTTTAATTGTGTTGTGTGGAATTCCTTTATAGTACACTGAATATAAAAGACAGGCATTATCTTCTTCCTCAATCATCTGAGGGCCTTCATTAATTTGTCCATAGGGAAACTACACCTCTGGACAGCCACTGTGTTAAGCGGACAAGAATTTACTGTCTCCCCTTTCTCCCTTTACATACTGTCACCTAAAATTACTATCGTTGTCAACCTGCATGCTGGTATTTTTAGTATTATAATACATAGTACTTGTAACTATCCCTGGCAAGTGACTGTTATAGTGCAAGGCACATGAGTCTAAATGTCTTTCTTTATTGGTTTTGTATTGTTATAGAAACACTTTCTGTGAGTATTTCAGAAAACAGACTGTATTTAATACTGTGCCATATTATGTCCAACTGTGAAGTATTAACTGCTGCCTAGAATTGATAGTAGTGCTAAAGTCATACAAAATTCTGGTTTAAACTGCTTTACTTTCTAAAAGGTACATACTCATTTACCTACTAGCAAATTTGTTCACTGTCCTGTAGTTTCCACATACACTCTGAAGTCCTTACAAAGTTGTTTCTTAATCATTTGCCAAGGGATTGCAGGGAACAGTGATGAAGGTAGGGGTAAATTTGTGTTTATTTTTGGGTCTATATTAGAAGATCGAATCGACTTAAGAGTGAATGCCCTTTCATCGACACGTAAAGCCCAAAGTCTGAAAACAGTGAAGTTACAGAACAGCAATTTTTTTCCCAGGGAAAAAAAATCACTGGGCCGTTCTCTGGACTTTGTTGTTTTCTACACTGTGGTGTGATCTCGGAGTTGGTATATTTAAGTAGGGGGGTGGGGGGCACAGCCCCCCCATTGGGGTTGTGGTGGGCAAAGTCCCCCACTTTATTTTGTCTTTCTAATTTTTTTTTTTGGAACAGTGATTTTTTTCCATGGGAAAAAAATCGCTGTTCCGTAACTTTGCTCTTTTCAGACTTCTGGTTTTACATGTCGACGAAAGAGTATTCGCTCTTAAGTCACTTCACTCTTCTAATATAGACCCTTTATTTTCTTTAACTGTACACCTCTCTCCAATATTAAGCACAGCTTAAGTTTATTTTTTTCCCTTCCTATGCTAACTATATCTTACATTGCCTATTTTTTTTTTTATCTTTAAGCTGTAGAAAGTAAAACTACCATCCACCTTCCTGAAAACTTTGCCAATATACTTGGTGAGATCAGTCATCTACAGCCAAGAACCCCACCCCTCTCCTGTAGAAAAGAACATTTAAAGTATAATTAATGTTCATCTCATAATCAAAAGCCACTGATATACCCTCCAATTAATGTATCTTGCGATCTTACAGTGTGCACACTTGTAGAGGGCTCCAGCATCTTCCACTAAAACTTGATCAATATAATTAACTTCCACCCAAATGTTACTTATCTAATAATAGCATATCCTGCAAATAAGTGTTAGGAAAACATATTGCTTAAACACCCTATTTCTAACAATAACAACTTGTGGTAGGTGGAAAATGTAAAAAAAACAAAAAACTTGTGTTACAGTCCCTAGAAAACACTTGTGTACAAGTCAGTCTCCTCACTTAAATCAAGCTTAATAAGACAGTTTACCTCAATATGCTGGCTGACATAGTACTTTTCCTGCTATTTTCTTTAACTAAAAACAGTGGCGCAAAATACACTTCGGATGTAATCTCTGTAAATATTTCCTTAAGCTCATCTTACTTCTAAGTACAGCTCCACTGATTGTTTCTCTTGAGAATACAAAATTCTGTGTGTGGTCCCTGCTCTTTTCCAATGTTGCTCCACATAGGATCCACCAAGCCCCTTCCCTACACACAATTCCCACTCACCTCTACTACACCTACATTTCATAGGTTCATAGGTTCATAGGTTTATACTAGGCTATCTGCCCTAGGGCATTTATAAGCCTAGCCAGAGTGTGTGTGGCTTTCGCCACCCCTTGGGATGAGCATACTACGCCCATATAGGGTTTAGTTTACTGTGCCTCTGTCCAGTAGTGACACAGAGATGACCCCCGGGGTAAACCTACAATCCCCCATCCACTCGTCAAGATTTCTCTTGAAGAGAGTCAGTGAGGGGCTCTGCTTAACATGGACTGGGATTCTGTTCCAGAGTGTAGGGAGCCTCTGGGTTATGAATCTGTCCCTCCAGCATGTCCTATTTATTTCTGTGTTGAGGTTCAAATCTCTTGCTCTCGTGGCTCTGATGGATTTGGATTTTCTGAGGTGGAGCATGTCCATTAATTCTGGATTGGACATGGCCTTGTACGTCAGGCATAGATCACCTCTGAGTAGGCGGTATGCGACTGAATAGAGCTGGAGTTTCTTCAGCCGGGCAGCATATGACATATATTTGAGACCCTTTATCCTCTTGGTGAGGAACTTTTGGGGTCTTTCCAACTGCTGCAGGTGTCGGGTAAGATACACCCCAAATGGGGCATTGTACTCAATTATGGGCCTGATAAGAGAAGAGTACAGGGGCACAATGACCTCTCTTGATCTAGATGTGAATCCCTTCAT
The DNA here is from genome assembly GCF_019279795.1 of Protopterus annectens. NCBI lineage: Eukaryota > Metazoa > Chordata > Ceratodontiformes > Protopteridae > Protopterus > Protopterus annectens. Next base: position 1,248,389,922 of record NC_056739.1, read on the forward strand.
GATAAGGTGGGCAATATAGAAGGTCTTCCTAACCACCTTGGTAATGTGAGTGTCAAATGAGAGGTTACTGTCAACTTGGGTCTCTAGGTCCCTGATTACCTCTTCCGTACTTAATGGATTACCACCTATGTGGTAATTTGTGGGTACCTTGTTTTTCCCAAAAGGTATGACTATACATTTTTTGGCATTCAGTTTAAGGCCATGGCTCTGGCACCAATTATCCTTTTCTATGAGGCCTCTCTGAAGGATGCTTGTGTCTGCTGGAGTATCAATTATGGCACCCAGTTTTCAGTCATCTGCGAACTTTGTCAGCCACAATCCTCCTATGTTTGCTTGCACCTCGGAAAAATAAATGCCGAACAAGAGGGGTCCCAGGACTGATCCCTGTGGGACACCGCTTGTGACTGACTTAGAGTCTGACATGGCTCCAGCAATTCTGACCTTGTGGGTTCTGTCCTTGAGCCAGTTTGTAACCCATCTTGTGACATATGGGTTTACTTTTAAGCTGGTGAGTTTGTCTATGATGCCCAAGTGGGGTATTGTGTTGAAGGCTTTTGCAAGGTCAAGGTAGGCTGTGTGAACTGCCTTACCCTCATCAATGGCCTTAGTGACTGTTTCAAAAAAGCCGACCAGGTTCAAAAGGCAGGATCTGCCCTTGACAAAGCCGAATTGGGTAGGATCCAATGTCTGTAGGTCCCCAATGTCTTTGTTTATGAGTTCCATAATGATCCTTTTCATAGCTTTGCAGACCAGGCTCGTCAAGCTTATGGGGCGGTAATTTCCAGGGCCCATAGAAGCACCTCCTTTGTGGAGTGGGACCACTGTTGCTGTACGCCACTCTTTGGGTACGTATCCTGTAGTAAGGCTAAGATTAAACAGCAGCCTCATGTGCGGGTTTAGTTCCTCTTGGAGTTCATGTAGCACGCAGCCCGGGACACCGTCCGGTCCCATTGATGCTGTGTTTTTAGCTATGGAGAGGGCGGCTCTCACCTGGGCATCTGAGATGTTAGGGAGGCAACACTCTGCTGGGATAGATATTTCTCCTTTTGGGGGGGAGGGGGCGGAGAAATTTGCACTGAACCTGTCTGCCAGAATGTTGGCAATGTCTGTGGGTTCAGTGTATTTTGTGTCATTTTGGACTAACTCTGAGCATATCTGGGAGTTTCCACCCAGGTTTCTAACATAGCTAAAGAAGGCCTTGTGATTGTCTTTTGTGTCTTTTGCGATTTTTCTCTCAAAGTTGGCCTTGGATGATTTTATGAGTGATCGTAGTTTTTTGCTAGTACTGATCAGAGATGCCCTCCCTTTTAGGGATTTTGCTCTGTCATGTAGTAGCTTCCTCCTCCTGTTATAAAGTTTGTTAATGGCTGGGGTCCACCAGACAGGGCGACTGCCTTTGGGGGAATGGGTCTTGATTTTATTAGGGATTGCATGATCCATGCATTCTTGAAGATGTCCGTAGAAGGCATTTATAAAGGATTCAGTGGTGTGGATTGTGGTTTCCACTGACCCAGGGGTCTTGAAAGATATCACTTCAGTCTTAAGAAGTGTGAAGTCAGCTTTTGAGAAATTCTTCACTGTGGTCTTTTGTGCAAGGGGTGGGGGCGGGATGTGGATTTCCAGTGAGATTCATTTATGGTCAGATCTCACCAATGAAGGGTATACTTCCGGTGTGGAGCATTTTGTCCCCATGTTTATGATGATGAGGTCTAGTATATTATCTCCTCTTGTGGGAGTGGTGACTAGTTGTTCCATCGCATTTGAGTTTATGAATTCTAGCAACCTTTGGGCTATGGTGTTGGGGCTTGAGTAATGTTCCCAGTCTATGTTTGGGTAGTTGAAGTCTCCCAATATGATGGTATTTGGAGAGACATTCATACTCTCCAGTGTCTTCAGGAAGGCTGTGTGGGGTTCATGAGTTTGAGAGGGTGGTCTGTAACATGTTACAAACTGTAGGGCAGTTTTGCCTATGGTTAGTTGCACCTGGATGGTCTCCGATGCTTCGTGCATTGCCACTAACCTGGAGGTGTGGGTATCTTTGATGAATATGGATACTCCCCCTCCTTTTGTGGTTCGGTCCAAGTTTTGGGGCCGGAAAGCATGATATGAGGTATAACCTGGTAGTGCTGGGGTGCTCTCAGGAGCCTTAAACCAGGTTTCAGTCACTGCACAGACATCGATGTTCTCCATACTGAGGAGAGCTTCGAGAGCATGCATCTTGAGGTTTAGACTTCTGGCATTGAGCAGCATTACCCTTAGTTTTTTTTCACTTGTGTTTTCTAGGGAGGTGGGTTTGTCTTTTGAGCCTTGCCTAAAAAAGGCACTATGGGAGTGGCAAGAGCCTTGGCTAATATCCAGAAGCCCAGAGGTGACAGGTGCAAGCCATCCCTTGCGAAGCAGCATGGCTTGTCAAGCATGTCATTCCAAGCAGACAGACATTGGATCCCCTTAGAATGACACCAGTAATTAAGCCAATTGTTAAAGCTAATCATTTTGTCTTTGTACTGTGCCATCATTCTTGGTGAGGATAAGATGCTGCTCAGGGTCAGGGTCATACCGGCCTGGGCTACATAATCAGAGAGCTCCTCTATGTCTCTTTTCATGTAGTCCAGGGAGGTACGTCTCAGGTCATTCACACTGGCATGGACAATGACTGAGTCATATTTGTACTTGCTTTGGAGTGACCTGAGTGCTTGTGTTATGTGGCGGATTCTAGCGCCTGACAGGCAGCTTACTGTAACCTTTTCCTTGTTCAGTCTGGTGAGCGGGACGTCAGTGTGTCTGACTATGGAGTCACCTATTACAAGTGTATCTGGCATGTTGTTTGGCCTTAAGGGCTGTGACTGTTTAGCACACTGACTTTGTGAACTATGTGTTGCATGTGCTATGTCTTGAGGTAGTGGTCGCTTGGGTGTCTGCTTTGGAGGCCTCTGTTGTTTTGGTAGATTTTTAATTAGAGCCTCCGAGTATGTTTTTGTGTGGTTATGTGTTTGGTTTACAGTTGTGATAGGTCTATATGAGACTGGGTTTGTGGTGTGCGTGGCTACCTTCTCCTGACTGGTTTTGCCAGTACTGAGTTGAGAGAGCTCAGCCTCCAGTTTGGCTATATAGTTGCATCTCTCACATATATTTGTATTTGTTGGGAGGAGGAGAGGGTTGTCTGTGTACATGAGGCAATTGTAACATTGCCTCAAGATTCCCAGATTCACCAGCTGAACAGGAGAGGACGCCAGCAACTGACCCTTCAACATGCTAGAAAGTGTAAGGGATTGCTGTGTAACTGAGTCAGAAAGGACCTATAGGGAAATGGGTACTCAAGGGTTTTTAGGTGAATGAGTACTTTCTTTTTGTTTAAGAGTGCTTTGTCTGTATAAAAATGCCTTAGGAGCAAGTGCTGGGCTTTTCAGATAGAGAATTAAACTGTTTAGATTGCAAGTACAGCAGTTCTAAGGGAAAAATTGAAGAGCAGACTTGGCGGAGCCAGGAATAGTTTAAGCCTGTTTAACTGGTGCTGCGCTATGCGTACAATCGCGCAAAGCCGTGCAAACGCACATTTTAAGCAGGGAACTTCAAAAGAGCTGGAAATGGTCCAAAACAACCAATTACTACAAGCTCTTGTGCTGAGGTCACTCCTTCAGGGACAGATAGGCTGCTCAAGGCTCCCCACTCCCACTGGTGAGCAAAGAAACTTCCTTCTATCCAAGTAAGGAAATGGACAACACAGAAACTACACCGCAGTCCAGAATACAGCAAAGCCTGTATACTGGTCTAAACTAGTCGAGGAGAGGCGGGAAAACAAGGATATTTTTTTTTGGGTTTTTTTTGTTTTTGTGATAGAAAGTACACAGAAATGCAGGAAACAATAATAAATCAGTTACATAGGCTAGCACACTTTAGTGGGCAGCCTCAACAGTTAAATTTAACAGCAAACAAACAAACATTTGACCAATTTTCGACCAAATGTAACTTTAAGTGCAGATAATATATAATGCAACAAACAGCTAAAAAAACAATTTAAGCTTGTTCAAAGTAAGCAAGAGAAGGTACTTTAGGTAAAAAACAGCAAAAAATACTTAAATCAGGAAAGTAGTCGCTTTTCTCAGTTCTCTGTTGCTAGGACCACTCTGCAGGACCACGAGGAGCTGTTTCTGCGTAGTATAGCCAGAAAAAAATGCTCAGAGGCGGATTTTAAGCAGGGAACTTCAAAAGAGCTGGAAATGGTCCAAAACAACCAATTACTACAAGCTCCCACTGGTGAGCAAAGAAACTTCCTTCTATCCAAGTAAGGCAATGGACAACACAGGGACTACACCACAGTCCTGAATACAGCAAAGCCTGTATACTGGTCTAAACTAGTCGAGGAGAGGCGGGAAAACAAGGCTATTTCTAAAAGGACCCCAGGCACCTGTTCATAGGTTAGTACTAAGCTAATTGCCCTTGCGAGCCATTTTAAGCCTAGCCAATTATCCCTTGTGAGACTCAAACCCTGCACCTTGTGTTTGTAAGGCAAATGCCTTAAACATTAGGCCACCCTATACTACTTCCTAACCCATGCCCACCTCTCAATTAACCAATAAAAAAGTCTAGCAATACATCCACCATCCTCCATCACTATTAAGACCTCAACTCTGCTGTTATAAAAGGCTTATATTTGTGCGGGACTGTACTCATTTATTCAGAGCTTCCCTGTACTTAGCTTGGACTCATATGACTACAAGAATCTTAGTTGTATCTAAAACTATCCATGGACCTACAAAGCTGAGATATTTTTTTTTTTTGTTATATTTGAGTGCTATTTAAGAGTTCTGTGCTGCCTTTATTGCATTTATTGATTTGTTTGAATGTATCACTGTTTCTCAGCCTGCACTTCTTAAAGAAACACCATTTGTTTGTTATTGTATTGCTGTTAGATCATTTTAACAGTGTCGTCATATTTCCTAACATCCTTTGATACAGCAAAAGCTGTTCTGAGTTTAGCAAAGTTATCCTGCATTTGCCATATTATTCCTATACTTTCCAAAGTTTGTGTGTGTTTGTAGAAGTTTTCCTACATTTGTGCACATTTTTCTGTATTTGGGAACATTTCTCAGGGTTTATGAACTTATTTCCTGATACTGAAGGAGTTATGCATTTTGTTGTAAAGTATTTGTTACTGCATTTGAGCACAAAACCAGTTTGTTTTACATTAAGAGGGTTTTATTCTGCACTCTGGTGGGAGCAGAGAGGGCTGGTTCAATCCATCCAAGTTGGGAACTGCTGGTAAAAGGCTTATTGTGTGTCTATCTGATTGGTCTGAGGACTTAACTATGTAAAAGTCTTTCGTCATTCCGGTATAAAAGCCTTGCATTTGTGCAATGCACAAACATGGTTACCCATACTTTGTATATACACAAACCAAATCTCTCCAATTTAAAATCCTCTATAGGAACCATTCTCCACAGTCAGTCACCCACTGTGCATAGCTGCTCAAAGAGCTGCCAGTTTGTGCAAAGGGCAGCACCACTGCAGGTCATCCAATGGCATGCTACTAAACACTCTCATTTAAACCTTTAAGTGACTCCCCCTTACTCCTTCCCATCTACTAAGGATCTGGTGCAATGGACAGGTGCTTCTCTGTCATCTCTGTTTCTGACCTGGTGGATATGGGCATCCTGAGGCAGTGTAGGAACTTCCTCATGTGCACTGACAACCACTTAACTTTAGAACAGACATAGTATGTGAACGCTGTAGATACACAATGTCATTGGATGCAATGTTCTCAATACTGGCACCACACTTAATTGGATCCTCACCTCTAACCCAAACCCTACCACAGTGACACCACTCTGCCTGATATCCTTAGTGATCACCTTCCCACATATGTTCAAAAAAACTCCCCCCAGCTGAACAGAGCCCAGCAATATAAGGACTATCGTAACCTTGCTAACTTTTGCCCTGATACTTTTGATGATCTGCTCTCCTAAATTATATGGTCCTTCCTCCATGAACTCCCTCTTTATGCTGTTGTCTGTAAGTTTAACACATCTTTCTCAATACTCTGAACTTCCTGGACCCCACCAAAAAAATTAAAATTAAATCCAACTTTGCTCCCAACACAACCTACTTGTACCTTTATGTTCAAAAGTGCCTGGAAAGAATGGAAAAAATAAATCTCCTACTCATCTCCAAACTTACAGGGAACTCTGTAATCTTACCAAGAAGCAGGTTGACCTTGATAAAAAACATTTCTGTCAAAAGCCACTAAACAATTCCCACTCCAACCCTAAAAAATGTAGGCACACCATCAACAAGCTCTTACATCCTGGTAATCCTTTCTTCTCCTAACCCCTGTCCTCATAGCTCTGACTTAGATACAGACACCGTTCTAAACTCCTTTTCATTGACTCCATCCAAAACAAAAAAGACAGTACTTCCCACTACCAATCCCTCTCCTTCTTCCCTATTTTCCCCTTTCTTTATTAAACCCTCCCCTAATGCTTATAATAGATCATTTCTCAGCAAACTTAAACCATGCTCTCCTTCTGCAGACAACCTACCTCCACTTTTCCTAAAACTTGCTGCTAAATCTCTTGCCTATCCCATCTCTATTTTAATCAACAGATCTTTCCAAGAATAAACAGTTCCTGAAATCTGGAGGAAATTCTATGTCTTACCCCTGCACAAAGGCAATAACTCCTCTGGCCCCACTATTTACAGGCCTATTGCTATACTATCACCCCTATCAAAAATATTGGAAAAATGTATTCATAAACAGCTTCTTGATCATCTTATACAGGAAAACCTCTTAACCCCAACCCAACATGGTTTTCGCCCCTATCACAGTACTTCTACAGCACTCATCTCCTTTATTCAAACTATTGTAAAATCACATGACAACAACAAACTAGTCTCTTGTCTTTTCCTAGACCTCTCTAAAGCCTTTCATACTGTCTCCCACAAACTACTTCCATCTAAACTCAATAGCCTTAATATCCTCAACTCCACACTTCAGTGGTTCTCCAGCTACTTTTCCAACAGCTTCCAATCCATCAGAAGGTTCTCTGCCTCCTCCGCCTTCCCCTCTTTTCAAACTGGAGTCCCTCAGGGCTCCATTCTTGGACCCTCACTTTTAATATTTTGGCCAATAACCTCTACACATCCTGCCCCTACTCCTCCTTAATACAATACGCCGATCACTCTACTATTATCTCGTGTTATGACAGTCTCTCCCACATCCTCACGCTTACCCAAGAGTGTATGAACCCCTCCTGTTTGGTATATACTTCTTTGAAGTGAGGCCCAATATTGGAGGCCTCTGGCTTATCATGTTTGCTCTTAGCTTACAGTCAGCAGCAATTATCAAGTCCCCAAATGATGTTGACATCCTACAAACAGGCCAAAAATGACAAAAGACCGGTGCCAAAACTATAGTCTGAGACTAAAGGCTAAAAAAACGTGTAAGCGTATGCTTTGGTAAATCAGATATCCATGCAAATTATAATATTGATAGCACAACCCTAAATGTGGACTCGGTGGTAAGAAACCTAGGAGCACAGATATTAGATAGTAACCTAAACTTTGACTGCCAGGTAGCTATAATAGTGAGGAAATCCTATTGTGTGGCTCAACTTATAAGTAAAGGCAAGCCATCAAGATCAAAAGAAGTCAAAGTGTCATTGTACTTGGCCATCATCAGGTCCATAATTGGGTACAATGCTCACTTCTCTTTGAACCTAACCTGGCACTAACACCAACTGGAGTGGCTATAGAGGTTTCTCACTAAAAAAAATGCAAAGCGTAACACTGTCTTACATGGACCAACTAAAGGCCCTATTCCTTTAATCCATCTCAATTTGTTTATTGAGAGATGACTTGTGCCTGACCTACAAGGCAATGTCTGATCCAGTCCTGATGAAATTTTACATATTCAGAGGAGAAATTATACAAGGGTTACACATTCCATGGACCCGAACCCTACTTGTGATGCTAATAGAACTTACGGGAGAGACAGATTCATATCCCAAAGGCTACCTTGTCTATGGAATAAACTTCACATATTTGTAAGACAAAGCCTGTCCCTCATTCTCTTCAAAAAGAATTTGGATAAATGGATGGGGAACCAAAAAATTCATTCCCAGGGTACGGCCCATGTCCCTTATGGTCAGAGGCAGTCTGTAAAATGACTCAGGGCTCCAAAATCCAAAGACCCCATACCCCATCCCATATCTGGGGAATTAAGATATAATATTGTCATAACCTGGGTATTACTGGCTAGACTTGTAAAGGCTCTTGTGTCATTAGCCTAGTTATCTCCTAAGAACCTACGAACCTATAATATACTTGAACCTTTCAATAAGACACCTACAGCAAAAGTTTTTCTTTTGCAACCATCATAACACTACTCACCCTTCTTACACACATCACAATCGTGCAATCCTACTTACATCCACCCAGTTTCTCTCCCACAAATCCCCAACCACAACAGTTCTCTAGCACCACATTTTCAAGCATATCTCCTGAACTACATTCACACTCACTTTTAAACACATAAAGCTCAGAAAGTCATTATTATCAATCTGCCTACATACACACAGAAGGCTAGATATTTCTACACATATCTGCATACCATAACTAAGCTGTTCAAAAGGGGGGGTATCCACCTCAACTCTGACCCAAGCACCAATTTACAATCAGAACTAACCACATGCCTTGAGAACAACTCAACTTCTCTCCAAAACCACATCTCAGTTCACAACCTATATCTTCTAAACTTAAATTCTCAAAGCATATGCAACAAAAGCCATAGCTGCCACACAACCTTCTCACACTATAACCCCGATATACTTATAGCTACTAAAACCTGGCTAAAGCCAGAAATAACTATTAATGAATTACCCCAACCAGATATAACATAATCAGGTCAGACAGATTAATAAAAAGAAGAGGTGGAGTAGCAATCATTTTTAAGAACACACTAGAAGTAATCCAGCATCCACAAACAACCTCAAAATTTCAAAACACAGAAATTCTCATATTCCAACTCAAACTCAGTAACAGTAAATCAATCTGCCTAGTATGACTATACATTCTGACTGGAAACAATCCTGCAACAATTGAAGGAGTTCTTCACTGGTTGTATCACAATACAGAAAAAAAAGACCATAATCTTTGGTGACGTAAACGTTGACTTGAAATAAAGAACAAATACCTCCCCTGACCTAAACATATTCAGATTCTTACAACTATTAAACATCACTACTAGGACCCACAAAACATCTGGCAAAGAAGCCACACTAGATTGGATTCTTTCAAATAAGATCCACTACATCAATGCCATCAGAACCTCATCAGACAGTATTAGAGACCCCCATGCTATCAGATGGTGACTAAACATTCAGAAGCAAGTAACATACAAACAAATCCATAATCTGCAGAATTTCAGCCTAGAAATGCTTCATAACAACTTTAAAGTAATACAATGGGAACTACCTAAAACATTACCACCAGATGAAGCAGTTTCTCATTTTAATCATACCTTCCTAACCACTCTAAATAAGCAGGCCCCACTCAGAAACAAAAGAGTCAAATCCATTCCAGCATGCTGGCTAACAAAGACTACTAAGAAACTACTATTAAACAGAGACCAGGTCGGGAAAAACATATACAAAAGTAAAACTTAATCCTACAGGATTAAAAATATCTCAGAAATCTTTCAAAAAAATAGTTAATGACAAGAAAGAATATTTTACAAACCTACAAAAACTAATGCTTTGGCCAAACATGTGTTGAAAATGGGTTCCACACATAATTTTAGATTTATGGCCATTGAAGTAGTTAGTGAAAATGATAGAGGGGGAGATATAATTAACAAAACAGAAATGTCAGAAGTAAGGTGGATAGTCAGGTTAAGAGGCAACAGAGGTAAGGGACTAAATGACAGGATACCATTAAAGCCAATACTAAAGAATAGGTCTCTACGTTAAAGTTGTTGTATCTTTCGGTTTTTCCTGGTTAGGGGTCGCCACAGCGGAACTCCGGTCCACTAATGATTGGCAGTAGATTTGTATGTACCGAGTTGCCAGCCCTGACGTACAACCTTCAAAGAAGGTACGCCCACTCACGCATATCTCCACACAGAAGACGCTTTAGCTGAGAATCGAAGAGGACAACGTCTTACTGCGAGGCGACAATGCTACCACAGCACCACCACTGCATGAGACCCAGTATGAATAGGAATTATGTTAGTAGTAGTATTAGCCATGTATGTTAAATCAAAGTTATGACGTTTTTAACAGAATGGTGCATATTTAGGATGAAACTGAAGTATGACATGGGAAACAGTTAAAGGATTCATTTTACTATTTTTATGTATGTATTTTATATTTTTTATATACTTGTATATGTGTTTTTATATTAGTAATGTTTGAATAGAAACAATGCAAGTGATTCAAGTAGAGCTGAATATCTCTTTAAAATGAATGGGTAATTACTATTTAATTGGTATTACCAATTTAACTTGCCTTATAAATAAGTGGATAGTACTGCTATTGTAATGATCTGATGAAGTGGGAGGTAGTCCCATGAAAGCACTTACCTACTACATTTTCGTAATAAAGCTGTATTTTTATTCTACAAGACTTGCTTAAGGAGAACATGTTTTGCTCAAGGAGAACATTTTTCAAAGAATTATTTGGTATAGCAAGTTTCTGCTTGGTATATGTTCCCAGGACTTTTGTGTGCACTTGTTTGTTTGAGGACTTTTTTCTGGGTTAACATTTTTCCAGTTTGTTTCTTGGTTCTTGTGAGTGAACCTACAAAAATACCTACCAAAATAACCCCAAACTGTTCTGTCCTTAAAGTCACTGTTCAACCCCCAGGCAAGCCTCTACCCCCAACCCACCACAACCTCTAAATACCCAGGTAATACAGCAACTTAATTCAACACCCACTTTGTAAATTCTATCTTATCACTAACCAAACAAAACTGTACCTCATCCCTTACTATTCCACACACCCCTAACAACAACAAAGTACTCTTTAAATGTGAAAATGTGCTATCTCAACAATAAAAAAATACCTACTAAAAATGAAACCAACCACCTTGGCAGCTATCCAAAGTGCCAGCAAAGTACCTCATAATAGGTGCATTCCCAGTTTCCATACTAATCAATAGATTCATAAAAGGAAACCATGTCCTCAACATCTGGAAAATATCACACATCATACCCCCTACATAAATGCAGAAATTCTACCGACCTAACCAACTACCATCCAACAGTTATCCTCCCACCCCTATCCAAGATATTAGAAAAAAATGTATCCACAAAGCAGCTATACCAGACCGGAATCACCAGGACACATTGAGCTCACAATAAGGTACTGACCACAAAGCGATGTAACCACGAAGATTTATTAACGTGCAAAATTGTATACCACAAGCAGAACACACACGTTTTCGTCAAAGTAATGACTTCTTCAGATAAAATCCATTAATCAAACCCCACCTTAAATAGTATCCACCCCTACAGGTTCAATCAATTAATTAAATAAAACCATAAATCTACTACAAAAAATATATTTGCAAAAAATATAAAATATATGTAAACAAAACATATTTAAACAATCCATGCTTCCTCATAAAAATAAAAACTAAAATATAAATAGGAATGTATTTAGTATAAATACTGCAATAGGTAAATAATATTTAAATATATACATTTGTAATAAATAACTATTACCTAGCTAAATACATCCAGCTTTTAACTTTAAAAAAGGCACTATAGAAATGGACTCATTTAGTCCTGGAGGTTGTGTAGCCTCCAGCAAAATTTGCCAAAAGGTTTCCCTGTGTGCCAAACTAGCCTCCCAGGGCCCACCTCTTGTGTCTTTTGGAACCATTTCTATGGCAAAAAACAAAAAACTTGCCCCTTGACATTCTGTGGAATGCTTGTACAATGCATTGCTGTTTTTACACTTGGCTATGTCATACCTGTGTTCATATATGCGCCTTTTAAACTGACGCTCAGTTTTTCCGACGTAAAATGCCGGACACATTTGACAAATAGCCAAGTAAACCAATCCACTAGATGTACAATTACAATAACCATTGGTTTTAATATCCCTCTCCCGACTCTCCAGATACAAGTGACTGCCTTGTATAATGAACTTACAATAGGGACAACGCCCACACTTGTATGTACCAGTTTTATTTCTTGAGGTTGGTACACAAAATTCCTGATTTTCCAGTAACCTTTTCATGTTTTGGCCCCTTCTGTATATTGTTTTAACTGACCTGGCTTTAAAGGTGTTCAAATCAGTAAATTCTTGAAACATGGACCATTCCTTGTCAACAATGTTCTTAATATGGAATACATTACCACTAAAATTGGTAATAAAAGTAAAATTACCAAAATTTGCTTCCATAGTACCCATAGGGGTCCCCCCATCGAGCCCTGTACACGTCTCTCCCAAAATAGGTCTAAACCTGGTGTTTCAAGCTGCACTAACCTCTTCCTGTACTGATGTAATTATTTCAATAGGGTAGCCCCTCTCCAAAAACAAAGATGTTAGGACCCCACATTCCAATCTAAAGTCTTCCTCAGCGGAAGTCATTCGAGATATTCGAACAAATTGTCCCTTAAGAATACCTCTTTTTTGATAACGTGGATGTGAACTCGTATAATGCAAATAACCATTGGAAAAGGTGGGTTTTCTGTAAATACAGGATTTTACACCTTCCCCCTCCTTTATAAGAGCTACATCCAAATAATTTACCCTATCAAAAGAAATCTGATGAGTAAATTTTAAAAAGGAGGTAGTAGTATGTAGGTAATCAATAAACTTTTTAATGTCTCCCACAGGGCCATTCCAAAAAATACATATGTCATCAAGAAATCTAACATAAAAGTTCCAATTGTTAGAAAAGGAACTGTTGATGACATACTTTTTCTCCCACATATACATGATGATATCCGCATATGTTGGGGCACAATTAGCTCCCATGGAAACTCCCGAGATCTGATGGAAATACTCGCCAGCAAAGAAAATATAGTTATTTTTCAGGACCAACTCCATTAAGTTGGTAATGATATGGACATCGTTGTTAGTGATATTCGGGCACTCCCACATAGCTTCCTCCAACCATTCCAACCCTAACTCACTAGGGATGACGGAGAAAAGATCAACCACATCGATTGTCAAAAACACAACTTCTTTTTCAAATAAATGAGGTTGTATGCTACGCAAAAAGGCCCAAGAATCCTTTAATATATAATCTTGCCTTCCCCACAGTTCTTTTAGTTTCCAATCCAGGTACTTAGAAATGCTATGAGTTTTAGAACCCTGAGCAGCCACTATGGGCCTCAAAGGAGGGTCCTCCAGGTTTTTGTGTACCTTGGGTATCCCAAAAATAGAGGGTACCCGAGGATTGGGATTGGAAAGGAAGGTATAAGTGTCCATTTCAATTACCTCCTGATCTAATAAATCTTGTATTGCCAGATCAATTTTGTGGTAGGACAAATGAATCTCATTTATAGAAGCAGAAGTATACTTGTCATAATCGTGTAAAATATCATACATCTTGGCCTGATACAAGTTGACGTCCATGATGACAGTCCCCCCACCCTTGTCAGGTTCCATGATTCTCAACCCAGGGTCCTTACTAAGTTTTTCCAATAAAACTTTTTCATCCGTAGTTAGGTTGTCCATCAATCTATCCGAACCTAATTCCTTACGGAACCTACTCTCGATCCTTTGCTCAAGATTCTTGAGCTGGGGGTGCAGTGGGGGGTTAAAAATACTAGATTTCCTCAGATGTAGACTAGAGGTTCCAGATGTGCCACCTAAAAGGTTTTCTAAGTTCAATTTGCGTATAAAAAGTTTTAAATCCAAAATTGCATGTACCAAATTACTACGCCTGTTTGGCACAAATTTAAAACCCTTGGTAAACAATTGGAAGCATGTGTCAGAGATCAAGAAATCACTGTAGTTGTAAATACAGTAATTTTCTTTGGTGTGCAGGGAAAACTGCCCTAACGGTATACTGGACAACTGGTCACATACTACCAGTTGTGCCCTCTGTTCTTCTTCCATACCCGAGGGGGCCCCCCACCCCCTCTCTGGTCCTGCGGGGCCCGGACTAAAGGGGGTGGTCTTCATTAGAATGCTGCCCCTGCTGTCATATACGTTCGGATCTACGTAACACTTGCTCACCTTCAAAGCCTTCCCCTGGTATTTCATCTGTAGAGAACACTTCCCCCCTGGAATTTTCCAACATGATGGGGTTGGGCTCATTAGATCTATATGTAGCTTCACTGGCCTGATTATAAGTGTGCCATCTATTATGTGGAGGGTTAGGGTACTGCCGCCCCTCCTGATATTCTAAAATGTCCCTCCTTAACTTTTTGTATTTGCGACTAAGCACCATGTCGCAATGCAGGTCAACATCCCTCCTGATGTCATGATACTTGACTGAATCAAAAAGTAAATCTTCTGACATGTGTTTATAATAATTAGAAATATCCTGTTGCAAAATAGAAAGCTCATAACTGTTTTTCTTAATAATGGCTTTAACTATATTTAAACCACATTGATCAAAGGCAGCAATAAGCTCTTTATGAAAATCACTTCCAGGTATGACCTGGTTAGGGTATTTGGAGACCCTAAGACCCTTAGGCACAATACCTTTGTTTAAGTTCTCAGTCAAATATAAATTGTCCAACTCCAAGGTTTTATAACGGTATAAAGCGTTTTCAAAGAGGCGTTGGGTTTCCAAGTAAGTCCTACCCGGTCCCGCACGGCCGCTGTTGTTCTGGTCGAACAAAAATTGAGGCTTGGTGAACATCCAATCCGTAAAGGTAGAAGTGGGAAGAACATTCTCCTGATTGTCAGCACTCCTGTTTGTTTCCGGACTCGGAGAAACAACGGCTTCACGCAAAACCGCCGGTGTACAGTCAAAATCATTAGTACCACAATTCCCTTGCTTTGCCCTCGCTTTGGTACGGACCATACCAAGTGAACCACTGCTGGAAGGTGAAATATTGTGGGATGAGGCAACCAATTGCACAATATTACGTTGTTCATGAATAATATTGCTAATACCTATACTAATAGGAGTAAGCAAATTAATCAAGGTGGTCAGTTGACCCGTGAGTTGCACAAATCCGTCCCCTTCGGACCTGGATCCATCGACAGGAAAATGTCTCTGTCCCTCCTGCCCAAGAGGAGAAACCGGGCTGGCTGCCATAACAAACCTTCCAAAAGAACAACGCTGCAATAAAACAAGAAATGTATCCACAAAGCAGCTATACCAGACCGGAATCACCAGGACACGTTGAGCTCACAATAAGGTACTGACCACAAAGCGATGTAACCACGAAGTTTTATTAACGTGCAAAATTGTATACCACAAGCAGAACACACACGTTTTCGTCAAAGTAATGACTTCTTCAGATAAAATCCATTAATCAAACCCCACCTTAAATAGTATCCACCCCTACAGGTTCAATCAATTAATTAAATAAAACCATAAATCTACTACAAAAAATATTTGCAAAAAATATAAAATATATGTAAACAAAACATATTTAAACAATCCATGCTTCCTCATAAAAATAAAAACTAAAATATAAATAGGAATGTATTTAGTATAAATACTGCAATAGGTAAATAATATTTAAATATATACATTTGTAATAAATAACTATTACCTAGCTAAATACATCCAGCTTTTAACTTTAAAAAAGGCACTATAGAAATGGACTCATTTAGTCCTGGAGGTTGTGTAGCCTCCAGCAAAATTTGCCAAAAGGTTTCCCTGTGTGCCAAACTAGCCTCCCAGGGCCCACCTCTTGTGGCCAAACTAGCCTCCTGGTGATTCCGGTCTGGTATAGCTGCTTTGTGGATACATTTTTTGTTTTATTGCAGCGTTGTTCTTTTGGAAGGTTTGTTATGGCAGCCAGCCCGGTTTCTCCTCTTGGGCAGGAGGGACAGAGACATTTTCCTGTCGATGGATCCAGGTCCGAAGGGGACGGATTTGTGCAACTCACGGGTCAACTGACCACCTTGATTAATTTGCTTACTCCTATTGGTATATGTATTAGCAATATTATTCATGAACAACGTAATATTGTGCAATTGGTTGCCTCATCCCACAATATTTCACCTTCCAGCAGTGGTTCACTTGGTACGGTCCGTACCAAAGCGAGGGCGAAGCAAGGGAATTGTGGTACTAACGATTTTGACTGTACACCGGCGGTTTTGCGTGAAGCCGTTGTTTCTCCGAGTCCGGAAACAAACAGGAGTGCTGACAATCAGGAGAATGTTCTTCCCACTTCTACCTTTACGGACTGGATGTTCACCAAGCCTCAATTTTTGTTCGACCAGAACAACAGCGGCCGTGCGGGACCGGGTAGGACTTACTTGGAAACCCAACGCCTCTTTGAAAATGCTTTATACCGTTATAAAACCTTGGAGTTGGACAATTTATATTTGACTGAGAACTTAAACAAAGGTATTGTGCCTAAGGGTCTTAGGGTCTCCAAATACCCTAACCAGGTCATACCTGGAAGTGATTTTCATAAAGAGCTTATTGCTGCCTTTGATCAATGTGGTTTACATATAGTTAAAGCCATTATTAAGAAAAACAGTTATGAGCTTTCTATTTTGCAACAGGATATTTCTAATTATTATAAACGCATGTCAGAAGATTTACTTTTTGATTCAGTCAAGTATCATGACATCAGGAGGGATGTTGACCTGCATTGCGACATGGTGCTTAGTCGCAAATACAAAAAGTTAAGGAAGGACATTTTAGAATATCAGGAGGGGCGGCAGTACCCTAACCCTCCACATAATAGATGGCACACCTATAATCAGGCCAGTGAAGCTACATATAGATCTAATGAGCCCAACCCCATCATGTTGGAAAATTCCAGGGGGGAAGTGTTCTCTACAGATGAAATACCAGGGGAAGGCTTTGAAGGTGAGCAAGTGTTACGTAGATCCGAACGTATACGACAGCAGGGGCAGCATTCTAATGAAGACCACCCCCCTTTAGTCCGGGCCCCGCAGGACCAGAGAGGGGGTGGGGGGCCCCCTCGGGTATGGAAGAAGAACAGAGGGCACAACTGGTAGTATGTGACCAGTTGTCCAGTATACCGTTAGGGCAGTTTTCCCTGCACACCAAAGAAAATTACTGTATTTACAACTACAGTGATTTCTTGATCTCTGACACATGCTTCCAATTGTTTACCAAGGGTTTTAAATTTGTGCCAAACAGGCGTAGTAATTTGGTACATGCAATTTTGGATTTAAAACTTTTTATACGCAAATTGAACTTAGAAAACCTTTTAGGTGGCACATCTGGAACCTCTAGTCTACATCTGAGGAAATCTAGTATTTTTAACCCCCCACTGCACCCCCAGCTCAAGAATCTTGAGCAAAGGATCGAGAGTAGGTTCCGTAAGGAATTAGGTTTGGATAGATTGATGGACAACCTAACTACGGATGAAAAAGTTTTATTGGAAAAACTTAGTAAGGACCCTGGGTTGAGAATCATGGAACCTGACAAGGGTGGGGGGACTGTCATCATGGACGTCAACTTGTATCAGGCCAAGATGTATGATATTTTACACGATTATGACAAGTATACTTCTGCTTCTATAAATGAGATTCATTTGTCCTACCACAAAATTGATCTGGCAATACAAGATTTATTAGATCAGGAGGTAATTGAAATGGACACTTATACCTTCCTTTCCAATCCCAATCCTCGGGTACCCTCTATTTTTGGGATACCCAAGGTACACAAAAACCTGGAGGACCCTCCTTTGAGGCCCATAGTGGCTGCTCAGGGTTCTAAAACTCATAGCATTTCTAAGTACCTGGATTGGAAACTAAAAGAACTGTGGGGAAGGCAAGATTATATATTAAAGGATTCTTGGGCCTTTTTGCATAGCATACAACCTCATTTATTTGAAAAAGAAGTTGTGTTTTTGACAATCGATGTGGTTGATCTTTTCTCCGTCATCCCTAGTGAGTTAGGGTTGGAATGGTTGGAGGAAGCAATGTGGGAGTGCCCGAATATCACTAACAAAGATGTCCATATCATTACCAACCTAATGGAATTGGTCCTGAAAAATAACTATATTTTCTTTGCTAGCGAGTATTTCCATCAGATCTCGGGAGTTTCCATGGGAGCTAATTGTGCCCCAACATATGCGGATATCATCATGTATATGTGGGAGAAAAAGTATGTCATCAACAGTTCCTTTTCTAACAATTGGAACTTTTATGTTAGATTTCTTGATGACATATGTATTTTTTGGAATGGCCCTGTGGGAGACATTAAAAAGTTTATTGACTACCTACATACTACTACCTCCTTTTTAAAATTTACTCATCAGATTTCGTTTGATAGGGTAAATTATTTGGATGTGGCTCTTATAAAGGAGGGGGAAGGGGTAAAATCCTGTATTTACAGAAAACCCACCTTTTCCAATGGTTATTTGCATTATACGAGTTCACATCCACGTTATCAAAAAAGAGGTATTCTTAAGGGACAATTTGTTCGAATATCTCGAATGACTTCCGCTGAGGAAGACTTTAGATTGGAATGTGGGGTCCTAACATCTTTGTTTTTGGAGAGGGGCTACCCTATTGAAATAATTACATCAGTACAGGAAGAGGTTAGTGCAGCTCGAAACACCAGGTTTAGACCTATTTTGGGAGAGACGTGTACAGGGCTCGATGGGGGGACCCCTATGGGTACTATGGAAGCAAATTTTGGTAATTTTACTTTTATTACCAATTTTAGTGGTAATGTATTCCATATTAAGAACATTGTTGACAAGGAATGGTCCATGTTTCAAGAATTTACTGATTTGAACACCTTTAAAGCCAGGTCAGTTAAAACAATATACAGAAGGGGCCAAAACATGAAAAGGTTACTGGAAAATCAGGAATTTTGTATACCAACCTCAAGAAATAAAACTGGTACATACAAGTCTGGGCGTTGTCCCTATTGTAAGTTCATTATACAAGGCAGTCACTTGTATCTGGAGAGTCGGGAGAGGGATATTAAAACCAATGGTTATTGTAATTGTACATCTAGTGGATTGGTTTACTTGGCTATTTGTCAAATGTGTCCGGCATTTTACGTCGGAAAAACTGAGCGTCAGTTTAAAAGGCGCATATATGAACACAGGTATGACATAGCTAAGTGTAAAAACACCAATGCATTGTACAAGCATTCCACAGAATGTCAAGGGGCAAGTTTTTTGTTTTTTGCCATAGAAATGGTTCCAAAAGACACAAGAGGTGGGCCCTGGGAGGCTAGTTTGGCACACAGGGAAACCATTTGGCAAATTTTGCTGGAGGCTACACAATCCCCAGGACTAAATGAGTCCATTTCTATAGTGCCTTTTTTAAAGTTAAAAGCTGGATGTATTTAGCTAGGTAATAGTTATTTATTACAAATGTATATATTTAAATATTATTTACCTATTGCAGTATTTATACTAAATACATTCCTATTTATATTTTAGTTTTTATTTTTATGAGGAAGCATGGATTGTTTAAATATGTTTTGTTTACATATATTTTATATTTTTTGCAAATATATTTTTTGTAGTAGATTTATGGTTTTATTTAATTAATTGATTGAACCTGTAGGGGTGGATACTATTTAAGGTGGGGTTTGATTAATGGACTTTATCTGAAGAAGTCATTACTTTGACGAAAACGTGTGTGTTCTGCTTGTGGTATACAATTTTGCACGTTAATAAAACTTCGTGGTTACATCGCTTTGTGGTCAGTACCTTATTGTGAGCTCAACGTGTCCTGGTGATTCCGGTCTGGTATAGCTGCTTTGTGGATACATTTTTTGTTTTATTGCAGCGTTGTTCTTTTGGAAGATTAGAAAAAAATGTATTCACTCCCATTTGCTCAAATATCTCACCAACTATAACCTACTCTCCTTAACTCAATATGACTTTTGGCCTAATCTTAGCACCACTACTACCCTTTTAAACTTTACAAACACAGTTAACCAACTCTGAAATTATAGTAACCTAGTCTTAACAGTCTTTCTACACCTATCAAAAGCATTCAGTAGTCTCACACCAAAAACTTCTTGAGAAGCTAGCCTCTCTAGGCCTCAATGCCCCATCACTTACTTGGTTCCGCAGCTACTTATACAATAGGAAACATGCTGTGAAATGGCAATAAGACTGTTCTGATTTCCTCACAGTCATGTCCCTCAGGGATCAATTCTAGGACCCCTACTTTTCAATATCTTTATCAATAATCTACACTCCGCCATTAAACAAGCTACCTTGGTACAATACGCACATGATGCTACTCTCATCTGATTGGCCAAAACACTAGCCTCCCTACAAGAAAACACTCAAAATGTCTTTCTAGCCACATAATTCTGGTTATATAGCTTAGACTCTTAAATGCTAAAAACATGTGATGCTTTTCACCCCTAAAAACTACAAAAAACAGAATCTTTTCATATTCTAGCAGCCAACAAAAGAATAGAATATGTCCGACTGGCTTCCTGCAGTACAGCAGCCAATCCACGTCCACCACCCCACCAAATTCTTCAAGTGGTATGGTCAGATAACTTGTTTAAACTTGGACAATATGCATGAAAAAAAAAACATGAGAAAGAACTTCCTAATAACATGATACAGAAACTCAATTGATTTAATTAAGGTTTATTGATGTATATTGTGAGTTATGTTAATTAAAGCAATCTTTATGTATTCAGCCAAAAATAAAGAAACTAATGTATCATAGGAAACAGAACTGCAAGATCTATAACATAGCATCATATTCAAACGTGCATTTTCTCTTGTTTAAAAGAAATGTGTTGTAAATGAATTTAAGCTGACACATACTATATAATGCAGAGTGGAACATTTTCCATTTCTTTGTACTTTTATGTCGAGGGGGTTGTTAGTTAAATTTCTGTTTAACTACACCCTGAGAAGATGCATCCAACTCTCTTTCCATAGCATACCTACTGGCAGGAATTAGGTCTCACACAGACTTTGATCTATGTAAATTCTACCTATAAAGCTTTATGGTAAATATGGAAACAGTCTTTTTAATAGATCTAATGCCATATAATTACCATCTGACTTGTTTAAGGCAAATCGTAAAATGGGTCTCCTATACAACATAAACACGGTCATTCATTACCTAGTACCCCAGTAAATGACACTAGAATAATATTTTCTATGTTTGATTTGGGAAACTTTTATCCCCAGACATCACTATCCTTTTTACTTAATGAGCAACTTTTTATGATGGGGGAACAATGATCATAGCCAATCAACCACAGTCATTTGTTGTAAAAGGAATATATATATATATATATATATATGAATATATATGAATATATATAAATATATGAATATGAATATGAAACAGAAAATATCAATGAATTACTGTAGGAAGTCAAATGGCTTTCTACAGCAAACAGCCAACAGACCACCAAATGCATGCCCCTAGTACTCACCAGAGGAGAAAAGAAAAGTCTGTGACTTACTGTGTGATTGGCTACCTACTGTACAGCAGACAATCAAGTCTGTGACTTACTGTGTGATTGGCTACCTACTGTACAGCAATCAAGTCTGTGACTTACTGTGTGATTGGCTACCTACTGTACAGCAATCAAGTCTGTGACTTACTGTGTGATTGGCTACCTACTGTACAGCAGACAATCAAGTCTGTGACTTACTGTGTGATTGGCTACCTACTGTACAGCAATCAAGTCTGTGACTTACTGTGTGATTGGCTACCTACTGTACAGCAGACAATCAAGTCTGTGACTTACTGTGTGATTGGCTACCTACTGTACAGCAATCAAGTCTGTGACTTACTGTGTGATTGGCTACCTACTGTACAGCAGACAATCAAGTCTGTGACTTACTGTGTGATTGGCTACCTACTGTACAGCAATCAAGTCTGTGACTTACTGTGTGATTGGCTACCTACTGTACAGCAATCAAGTCTGTGACTTACTGTGTGATTGGCTACCTACTGTACAGCAGACAATCAAGTCTGTGACTTACTGTGTGATTGGCTACCTACTGTACAGCAATCAAGTCTGTGACTTACTGTGTGATTGGCTACCTACTGTACAGCAGACAATCAAGTCTGTGACTTACTGTGTGATTGGCTACCTACTGTACAGCAATCAAGTCTGTGACTTACTGTGTGATTGGCTACCTACTGTACAGCAGACAATCAAGTCTGTGACTTACTGTGTGATTGGCTACCTACTGTACAGCAATCAAGTCTGTGACTTACTGTGTGATTGGCTACCTACTGTACAGCAGACAATCAAGTCTGTGACTTACTGTGTGATTGGCTACCTACTGTACAGCAATCAAGTCTGTGACTTACTGTGTGATTGGCTACCTACTGTACAGCAGACAATCAAGTCTGTGACTTACTGTGTGATTGGCTACCTACTGTACAGCAGACAATCAAGTCTGTGACTTACTGTGTGATTGGCTACCTACTGTACAGCAATCAAGTCTGTGACTTACTGTGTGATTGGCTACCTACTGTACAGCAGACAATCAAGTCTGTGACTTACTGTGTGATTGGCTACCT
>NC_056739.1:1248417529-1248470029 GCF_019279795.1 Protopterus annectens
CAGTGCAAGAAGAAGCAACAAAGCCAACAGACCTTTAAATGTAAGCACATCTGCTTCAGATTTTTAAATAAAACATAAACCGTTTTAAAACATAATTAACATTAAAACAATACGTAGAGAAGTGAAAGTGGTTTCTGTAATGTAAGAAACGTCGCCACTAATTTAAAGTGTATGCAATTAAGAAAATTCATGTACTACAAAGAATAATACCCAATATAAGAATTACCAGGCATTATATTTTTTGAAGTTATGTATCAATAACCCTGACCTCTTCAGCTCTGCTCTCAGTGCCATGTTTGTCTATTGCCATTGATATTTGTCTGGACTGAGACTGAAACAGGTCCATTTGGATCAGTTTCATAGATTAGTACTAAGCTAGCTGCCCTTGAGGGCCATTTTTAAGCCTAACCAACTTTCATCAAATGTGAGAATCAGACCCTGTAACTTGTGTTTGTGAGGTAAACACCTTAACCATTACACCATCCCCCCTGTCAAATGAAAATCAAACCCTGAAACTTGTGTCTGTGAAGTAAATACCTCAACCTCCGCACCAAATTCCAAACCTCATTGACTCTAACCCCTGTAAACACACTGAGTTATATGCAAATAAATGAGTACATACCTCTCCAAGTATCACTCTGTGTCAAGCATGCTTATACAGACCATAGCCCTCTATTTTAATATTTTTGCATTACAATATGAAACAGGTTAATAAAAATGTTCATCTCTCCTGCTTTTCACTCCTTGTATCACATTCTCCAGCATATATCCCTTCAATTCTAGGTAATTCCAGTCTAATAATCTTAACCGTACCCCTTTCTGTGTATTTTCCCTTGACATCTTCATGCTTGCCTGGTCATCTCTCTCATTTCTTCTTTTTCACACCTTCTTCTAAAAAGTACTCTATCCAGTATCTGCACACCCTTTAACCATGATCCCCTAATCCTTTTCTCCTTCTTTAACTCTTCTAGTCTCAGTCCATTTGACCCACATTAGCACTCGAGAGTCTTCTCTATACCATCTCCCTTCTTTCCATCCTCCAGATTTTTTTACCACTTTCCTTAACATTTTCCATCTTCATTTCCCTGGCTTCTTCCATTGTTTCCTAATAAAGTTCTTGCACTCACTCTTACCCTCCACCTTTTCTAAGGTTCCAGTCAATTTCCTTTTGATTCTTATCAAACTCTTCCACCTTTGCCTACTTTTTCCCGTTAATTCCTTATGATATTTTTCTTAACTTTTGGTACATTCCAGATCATTGTTTTTCTCACCCCTCCTCCCACATTTTCCCTCCCTAAAAGACAGACTACAATTCCCACCTATTTTACCCCCTACAATTGATGACCGTGCTTTATAGAGTTCCTCTCACAGCCATTCTACTTAACAGCAAATTTCAAAGCACATACCATAAGCTCTCCCGATTACTTATGCCTCAAACACTGCTTCTCCTCTTGCAAGCTTCTCTTTTTTAGTGCTGCTGTGGTCAAATACCACCTTTAAACTAGTTGTAACTCTGAGTTTCTCATTCTGGGGGCAAGCTTTTCTCCTCTCAACATTGTGTCCACCTCTGTCACCTATCTGAACATCACATTCCCCTTCCCATGTGCCATCATCTTGCTTAAAACAGTCTTTGGTCCTAGTAATACCTAAAATCTCCCCGCTAACCTCAGTTTTTCTTGCTTGTCCTCTTCTCAAATGTACCTTACTTCCCCCTATTTTTGCCCAGTCAATTCAAGCTCTTTAACCCCCCTCCAGTATCAACACTCTTAACATGCAGAATCCACCATATGTATCTTTGCCCTGGATCAAACTTCTGTCTTAACTCATTCTCTGTTAGCAAAGATTTCTTCCTTCCCCAGTCCTGCAGGTTTTTGACTCTAACCTATATCCACAATCCCTTCCATCCAATCAAACTTCCTGTTCAACATTATCTACTCCCAATGAACTTACATTACTTTCTGACTTCATACTCCCCAGAGTTGTCTACAATAACCACTATTTACTCTGTTCACTTATAAACACCCTTCCACATTTTTCCTTTCAAAATCCCTTATATTGCATTGAGGAGCTTCCCGAGGTTAGCCGATCTGTAATCTTATTGATACTGTAGCAAACGCATTAAATCTAAGTGGTCATCCTTGCAAACCTCCTCAGTTTACTACAGTGGTAACCCAAAGTAATAGGGTTTTCAAATCCCAGTGGATTGGGGCTTTTTTCTTCCAAGCCAATGAGACTGCAGAATCTAATGTACAGTTGAACAACTTATTAGTAATACCATAAATACTTATTAAGCAACAAATGAAACTTAGATTTCTAACAAGAGTTATATTATTACACGATTTTTGCTACTACTCTGGCTAACACTGAAGGGCTAGATAGAAAACATTATGATTTTTCACATCACATATGACCTGTACAGAACTGACAACAATATCAGTCTCATCAGTGTGTCAACATTTGGTGTAGAATGGCAATATATCAGTGTCAAGGAGCAACACGTGCTCCCTATACTCCCGTCAGCAAGGTCAGCAAGGTCATGGCAGCATCGTATCTGATGACAGATCCATTCTTCCTGCCGTCTGTGATCCAGTTCTTATGCCAGATAGAAGCTGCCAATTTCTAGTGCCTCCAGACTCAGTTGAAACAGAAGGTTGGATTTACTGGTTCCCAGTATCAAGAAAGTTCTTATTGCTAGTTCACTTTTCTTCCTCTAAATGGTGCACTAGAAAATAAAGAAGTTAAATATGGAGAAAGAGTAGTTTTCTGCTCTGACATGATAATTAATAAGGAAATAATGGTTTATCCAAATGGGAAAGGGCCACTAAATGATCTGTGACCATACTCTATGAATACAGACTTGTCGCAAATATCCCTTCTTAGGAGCCATTGACTCTGAGGTTTCCCCTCTCCCACTTCATTTGCGACAGCTAGAGCCTTCAGTGCTACAGGTAAAACAAAACTGCTAAACCTTTTTTTTTTTAAACAAAGGTAGTCCAGAAAGAATCTATGTTTCTTCCTGGTAGAAAAGTCTGCAAAAAATGTACCTGTGTTGTACAGCTTAAGGAGGAAACAATCATTCTTGGGTCTGGAAAGATGTAAAGCTGGGAGGTCTAATCAGGTTGATATGAACCACTTTATCAGCACTATTCTATCACTGACCATTTTCCTTTATAGGACCACCAAACTAACTTTAGTACTATAGTGCGGATACTTAATTCACCATCACTTTGGTGACTAAAACCTAAATTACTATGTAAATTGGGGTCAAGGAGTTGTTTCACAGTGTTTGCAGCACCCCCCCCCCGCACCTGCAGAGGATATTATTAAACAGCCGTGTACCGGTTTGATCATTTCCTTATGCAGTGACACCCACTCAGCTAGGCTTCTGGGGTCAAGAAACCACTTAACAGTGTTAGCAGGCAGTACTCTTTGCACTCACGTAACAGTGTTAGCAGGCACCCCTCGCGCTCAATTAACAGTGTTAGTAGGCACCCTTTGCACTCACATAACAGTGTTAGCAGACACCCTTGACACTTTATCCAAAGGAGAAAGGGCCACTAAATGATCTGTAACCATACTCTATGAACACAAATATCCCTACTTAGGAGCCATTGACTCTGAGGCTTCCCCTCTCCCACTTCATTTGCAACAGCTAGAGCCTTCAGTGTTACGGGTAAAACAAAACTGCTAAACCTTTTTTTTTTAAACAGAGGTAGTCCAGAAAGAATCTATGTTTCTTCCTGGTAGAAAAGTCTGCAAAAAATGTACCTGTGTTGTACAGTTTAAGGAGGAGGCAATCATTCTTGGGTCTGGAAAGATGTAAAGCTGGGAGTTCTAATCAGGTTGATATGAACCACTTTATCAGCACTATTCTATCACTGACCATTTTGTCTTTATAGGACCACCAAGCTAACTTTAGTACTATAGTGCGGATACTTAATTCACCATCACTTTAGTGACTAAAACCTAAATTACTATGTAAATTGGGGTCAAGGAGTTGTTTCACAGTGTTTGCAGCACCCCTCCCCCCCCGCACCTGCAGAGGATATTATTAAACAGCCGTGTACCGGTTTGATCATTTCCTTATGCAGTGACACCCACTCAGCTAGGCTTCTGGGGTCAAGAAACCACTTAACAGTGTTAGCAGGCAGTACTCTTTGCACTCACGTAACAGTGTTAGCAGGCACCCCTCGCACTCACATAACGGTGTTAGCAGGCACCCCTCGCGCTCACTTAACAGTGTTAGCAGGCACCCTTTGCACTCACATAACAGTGTTAGCAGACACCCTTGACACTCACATAACAGTGTTAGCAGGCACCCCTCACACTCACATAGTGTTAGCAGGCACCCCTTGCACTCACTTAACAGTAAAAAGTAAAAAAAAAAAAAGTAAAAAATGCACCAACACGGTTTCTTTGGTTTTCTACTCACTTAACAGTGTTAGCAGGCACCCCTTGTGCTCACTTAGTGTTAGCAGACACCCTTTGCTCTCACTTAACAGTGTTAGCAGACATACCTCATGCTCACTTAACAGTGTTAGCAGATAGCCCTTGCTCTTACTAAACAGTGTTAGCAGATACCCCTCGCGTTCACTTAACAGTGTCAGCAGGCACCCCTTGCTCTCACTTGAGTGTTAGCTGACACCCCTAATGCTCACTTAACAATGTCAGCAGGTACCCCTCGCACTCACTTAACAGTGTTAGTGGGCATCCCTGACATATAAAAGCTGTCCAGCTGAGCCTGTTGTGAATAACAGTAGATAGCTGTGTATCAGTCTGCCTAAACATTTATGCAATGAAGCAGTCCCAGCTATGTTACTGTGGCCAATGAGATAGTTACTGTCCACTTTTGCACAAAAAACAGAAAATCTGTAAGTGACCCTTTTAGGAGGTAACACTGTACCAAAGTGGAAACCTGTTTATTCAGTGACGCCCTCATGAATTCACTACTTGGGCCAATCGGCCTCTTCACAATGTTATTAGCCATACAAAGAACTAAAAAACAAAAAAACTACCCACTTACAGCCATGGGTTATGTCAACAAATGCCAATGAATCAGCCTGATAACTACTTCAGGCCTATGCTACAAGTCTATTCTCCATTACAAGCAAATA
Source organism: Protopterus annectens (assembly GCF_019279795.1). NCBI lineage: Eukaryota > Metazoa > Chordata > Ceratodontiformes > Protopteridae > Protopterus > Protopterus annectens. The sequence continues at coordinate 1,248,422,644 of NC_056739.1, forward strand.
ATGACCTCAGTATCAGCTTTTTAAACATATCTCCCAGTAAGAAAGTAAGTCCAACCAAACTGTCAGTCTGCATCCTTGATAATTAGTGAAAGTTCGCTTATTAAGCGACTAATGAGATGACTAAAACTAATGAAAATCTCAGCGGACTTTGCAGAGCCAGGTCAGATAAGATACTGTCAAAACACAGATGCCTCACAAATTCACATTGCAAACATATTAGCATATCTGTAGTCGTTCCTGCAGAAAGCAGAGCATGTATTCACAGAACATCAAGGCAGGCATCCATTCTCTGCAACAGAGAGCACCACAGTTTATTTTATGCATCCTACGCACAATGAAATTTATCCATCAGCTGTCTTTTATTTATGTGAAATTTACTTAAGGCTTTACTTTTACTCTCTTCATCTTCATCGAACTGCCTAGCTCTGTCTGATACTATTACATGATGGAAAATTAAACAAAAACTTAAAGCCTTATTCATTTGTATTCCCAAAACCGGAAGTACATTGATCAATCTTCAGCTTCATATTTTGTTGCTGGGTTACTCTGGAATAAGGTCCTCTACAGATAGAAGTTTATACCTGAGAAGAAAACTTTTATGGCTGCTTTAAAAGACATCTGCTGACATAATGGAACTGTAAATGTAATGTTGACTAATGAATACATAGCAGCATTTATCTTCTAGTGCTAAATAACATCACAGGCTTACCTGTACCTCTAACAACCCCTCCAATTTTATCAACCTATACAACTTCAACCTAACTATTAATTCTCCCACGCACATCAGCAAACATACCAATAGACAATCCCTACTTGACTACATATTAACCAATAAGCCCAACCTAGCTCACCTAGCAGGATGCTTACCAGACAGCCTTAGCGACCACTCCCCAACCTTTCTTCTGAGAAAACGTGTACACATCCCTCACAACAGAATATTCATATCCATCTACAGCAAGAAAAAATTTTGCCTCACTACATTCAATACACTACTACAGCAGTGCAATTGGTCTCCTTTAAAATCACCACAGTAAGACCTCGCTGTTCAATACTTTAACAACACACTCCTTAAAATACTTAACAGCCTAGATCCCATTAGGGAAATATGCTCCAAAAGCAAGCTACCATGGCTAAATAGTGACACCTGTTCACTCTAACATAGCTCTAAAAACAAAGAACCTCATCTCATATCAGCAACTTAGAAACCAAGTCAGGAAACAAATTAACCATGACAAAAAAACTTATTTCCAAATATCCCTACAAAAAAACAGAACAACCCCAAAAAAATTCTGGCAAACTGTTAACCATCTTCTAAACCCTGGAAAATCCACTACCCCTATACCAACCACCAATAATGCCACTGAAAGTCTAGTGTTCCAGTTCAATTTTCACTTCATTAATGCAGTTACATCCCTCATAACCAATAATAACTACTCACCTGTTACTGTACCCACCACCACTGAACCCAACGCCAACTCCTTTACCATCAAGCCAATTCAAACTAGTCACATAAAAAAATTAAAACCCTCATGTCCTGCTGCCAATCAGCTACCAAATGAATTTCTAAATGTAGCAGCAACCTCCATATCCTATACTATATCTATACTAATAAACCACTCTATCTCAGAAAAATATGCTCCTATCCTCTTGAAAATATCTAATATTATTCCCCTACACAAAAGCGGAATTCTACAGAATCTTACACCTAGCAAAAATCCTAGAAAAATGCATTCATCAACAATTCCTTGACTCCTTCCTCCAGAACTTCATATCAAATTCTCAACATGGCTTTCGCCCTAAACATAGCACTAATACTGCCCTTATCAGTTTCACTAATGCTGTAAACCTCCTCAAGAATCAAGGCCAACTTGTTTTCTCAATCTTTCTCGATACGTCCAAAGCTTTTGATGCAGTAAATCACCAAAAACTTCTTACAAACTAGCATCACACAACCTTAGCAAAACTTCCCTATTTTAGTTTCACAGCTATCTTTCTAATAGCAATTTATAAAATGGGATCGCAGTCATTCCCCTACTACCCATTTCAGTTGGAGTCCCCAAGGCTCAATCCTTGGACCTCTCCATATTTACCAATAACCTCAGTACTTCCACCCAACTAGCCTTTATCATTCAATAGGCTGACAATGCCTCCCTTATCTACTCTGCCTATTCACCTCGAGAACTACAAGAAAAAACACAAAAATCTCTACAAGACATAGAAAACTATCTCTCTGACCACCAACTCATACTCAACCCTAATAAAACTAAGCTAATGGTCTTCTGTAATACTAAAACCAAAAACAATGAACCACCCCTCACTATCTTCTCCTCCAATGGCACAAAAATCAAACCAGTAAACCAAACCAAACTAAACTGTCAGGGCTTATTGTGGACAACTGTCTAAAATTCCACAAACATATAGCACTAACTATCAAAAAAGTCCACATTAAACTTGGTTCACTTTATAGGTCCAAACCATTCCTAACAAACAATGCCCAAATAGCTATAGCCAGATCACACCTACTATCCAGCCTCCTTTATTCTTCTCAAATTTTCACCAATCTTCGCAAGTCAGAACTGAATAACCTAGAGTCCTGCTATAACAAAATAGCTAAGTTAGCCGCAAACCAACCCTATAAATCCCATCACTGTACTGCAATCCGTTAACTAAAGTGGACTGAACTACCCAACCTACTAACCCTCAACCAGCTCTCCATTGCCCACAGAATCATATACAATCCCAACAACTGCAATTTGCTCAAAGACCTGGTCCAAGCCAATACAAACTTTAGGTCCCTAAAATCATCTTTCAAACTACTCTTAAAGGTAACCAAATCTCACAATTACTATGGGGACTCCCTATTCTCCAATAAAATATCCAAAACCTGGAACTCTATATCCCAATACATACTACAAAACTCGGATAGCCATAAATTCAAACTACTCCTAAGAGACTATTTCACTAATCACTGGCTATGCTCCTTCACAGCACCAGGCTAATTTCAGACAGCCTATGTCTCGTACTTTAAATATGGTTCAACTCTCACATTTCATATCATCCCCTAGTCTCCTAGTTAACATCTAGCTACCTTTTCTCCTCTTCTGACCCTATTAAAAAAAGTACAATGTGATATTGTGTAGTTATTATTATGCTGAAACATATCATTGTAAAACACGTTTGTAGGAACTATATATATAATAATCTTCTTTGTTTAACTTCTTCAGTGTGCCAAAACGTCATTGCAAACACTTTTGTAAGAACTATGTCTTTAATAATCTACTGCTTTGTTTAACTTCTTCAGTGTGCCGAAACGTCATTGCAAACACTTTTGTAAGAACTATGTCTTTAATAATCTACTGCTTTGTTTAACTTCTTCAGTGTGCCGAAACGTCATTGCAAACACTTTTGTAAGAACTATGTCTTTAATAATCTACTGCTTTGTTTAACTTCTTCAGTGTGCCGAAACGTCATTGCAAACACTTTTGTAAGAACTATGTCTTTAATAATCTACTGCTTTGTCTAACTTCTTCAGTGTGCCGAAACGTCATTGCAAACACTTTTGTAAGAACTATGTCTTTAATAATCTGCTGCTTTGTTTAACTTCTTCAGTGTGCCGAAATGTCATTGCAAACACTTTTGTAAGAACTATGTCTTTAATAATCTACTGCTTTGTTTAACTTCTTCAGTGTGCCGAAACGTCATTGCAAACACTTTTGTAAGAACTATGTCTTTAATAATCTACTGCTTTGTTTAACTTCTTCAGTGTGCCGAAACGTCATTGCAAACACTTTTGTAAGAACTATGTCTTTAATAATCTACTGCTTTGTTTAACTTCTTCAGTGTGCGAACGTCATTGCAAACACTTTTGTAAGAACTATGTCTTTAATAATCTACTGCTTTGTTTAACTTCTTCAGTGTGCCGAAATGTCATTGTAAACACTTTTGTAAGAACTATGTCTTTAATAATCTACTGCTTTGTTTAACTTCTTCCGTGTGCCGAAACGTCATTGCAAACACTTTTGTAAGAACTATGTCTTTAATAATCTACTGCTTTGTTTAACTTCTTCAGTGTGCCGAAACGTCATTGCAAACACTTTTGTAAGAACTATGTCTTTAATAATTTACTGCTTTGTTTAACTTCTTCAGTGTGCCGAAACGTCATTGCAAACACTTTTGTAAGAACTATGTCTTTAATAATCTACTGCTTTGTTTAACTTCTTCAGTGTGCCGAAATGTCATTGCAAACACTTTTGTAAGAACTATGTCTTTAATAATCTACTGCTTTGTTTAACTTCTTCAGTGTGCCGAAACGTCATTGCAAACACTTTTGTAAGAATTATGTCTTTAATAATCTACTGCTTTGTTTAACTTCTTCAGTGTGCCGAAACGTCATTGCAAACACTTTTGTAAGAACTATGTCTTTAATAATCTACTGCTTTGTTTAACTTCTTCAGTGTGCCGAAACATCATTGCAAACACTTTTGTAAGAACTATGTCTTTAATAATCTACTGCTTTGTTTAACTTCTTCAGTGTGCCGAAACGTCATTGCAAACACTTTTGTAAGAACTATGTCTTTAATAATCTACTGCTTTAACTTCTTCAGTGTGCCGAAACATCATTGCAAACACTTTTGTAAGAACTATGTCTTTAATAATCTACTGCTTTGTTTAACTTCTTCAGTGTGCCGAAACGTCATTGCAAACACTTTTGTAAGAACTATGTCTTTAATAATCTACTGCTTTGTTTAACTTCTTCAGTGTGCCGAAACGTCATTGCAAACACTTTTGTAAGAACTATGTCTTTAATAATCTACTGCTTTGTTTAACTTCTTCAGTGTGCCGAAACATCATTGCAAACACTTTTGTAAGAACTATGTCTTTAATAATCTACTGCTTTGTTTAACTTCTCTACTGTCAACTATTGCCAATAATTGTGGAGCTTTTCTCCCTGCGTCTCTGCTGAAAATGGGCTCTTGGCCCAGTCGGACACTACCCGGTAAACAAATGTAAAATAAATAAAATAAACATAATGAACAGCCTCTGTTCATAATGAACATATATACATTCTTCAGCACAGATATCCCAGAGAGATACTAGACAAGGCAGATTTGTAGAAGTAAAAATTCTCAGAATATTTTTACATGTAGAACAACTCTAAAGTAAGACTGCAGCTGTATGAGAAGTGTTTCACCCTTAAGAAATGCTTTCTCTTTCACCTGATATTGTGTGAACATGGCGTTATTGCATATAAGTAAGAGAAGAATGGTGGGTGGGATCTTCCACATAGAGGAATGCATGGAGGACTAACCCACCCAACCTCACCCCCAATTTTACCCAGTTTCAGCAGGTACTTTTTAATGACTGAAATACTTACTCTGTCTATGAGGAAGCTGCTTTTTATATGTCATAATGGATCCACTGCAGTTGCTCTTATGCATATGGCTCCTACATTCCTGTAAATCAGTGTTCACTGGTAATTTAATTAGCCATATGATCTGCATGTGTGATTCCAGCATATCAGTCATTTATCATGGTGTAATGGTTCAAAATAGTATGTGTAGCATATATTGTTTAGACATCAGAATACTATTATACAATTGGAAGTACTCTTTAGTATCTTCTATGAACACTTTCTATCAGACCTGTTAAACAGTTCTATTTGCTGTGTTATGCTCCAAGGTCCGACCACAAGCTAATCACCCTAGACATCCACATCCCGCTCCCACCCCCCATTGGCGAAACAACCATAAAAAATTTCTCCAAAGCCAACTTCATGCTTCTTAAGACAGAAGTGGCAAACTTCACGACACCCATGCAGATAGACAATAGAGGTACGACTGCTGAATCCTACACAAATGCACTTTATAAGCACTTACATGAGTGCATGGATCATGCTATCCATAACAGAACCAAGATGCTAGCCTCCAAAAAAAGGAAGCCAATCTGGTGGTCTTCTGCCATAAACAAACTCTACAACAGAAGAAAGAAACTGTTGCAAAAAAGAGTAAAATCCCACGATTGGAGGAACTGCCTGGTCAGCCTCAGTAAGAAGCTGAGATCCCTCATAAAATCCTCCAAAGCTAGTTACGAAAACAAAATTGCCACTGATTCTAAAGACAACCACAAAACATTCTATGGCTATGTCAAGAATCTCAATGGCAACACTCAGATCTGCTCTGAGTTACAGCACAATGACACTAAATATACAGAACCAACTGATATTGCCAACATCCTGGCAGATAGGTTTAGCGCTAACTTTACCCCCTCTCACGCCCTAAAGGAACTATCTTTATATCGGAAGAATGCAAAGTTCCTGTAATCACGGCTGCACAGGTAAAAACCTCACTCTCCAAAGCCAAGAACACAGCATTCATGGGACCTGACAACATCCCAGGCTGCCTTCTACATGAACTACAGAATGAACTGGCACCCCACCTAAGTACCATGTTCAATCATAGCCTCACCTCAGGCTTTGTACCCATTGAATGGCACACTACAACAGTTATCCCACTCTACAAAGGGGGGGGGCCACAACAGACCCTTGGAACTACCGCCCCATTAGCCTGATGAGCCTAGTCTGCAAGGCCATGGAACGTATCATCATGGAACTCATAAACAAAGACAATGGAGATCTCCAAACTCTGGACCCTACACAGTTTGGGTTTGTAAAAGGCAGATCATGTCTCCTAAACCTGATAGACCTCTTTGAAGTAGTCACCAAAGCCATAGATGAGGGTAAGGTGGTTCACACAGCCTATCTAGATCTTGCCAAGGCATTCAACACCATCCCCCACTCTGGAATTATAGATAAACTCACTAAACTAGGTATAAATCCCTATGTCACAAGATGGGTTGCCAACTGGCTTACTAACAGAACCCACACTGTGAAAGTAGCAGACTCAAAATCAGACTTCAGACCAGTGACAAGTGGAGTACCACAGGGTTCAGTCCTGGGTCCTCTCCTGTTTGGTATCTACTTCTCTGAAGTACAGGCTAACACAGAAGGTCTTTGGCTAACTAAATTCGCAGATGACTGCAAACTAGGAGCCATAATCGAAACTCCTAATGATGTGGACATCCTACAAAAGGGCCTCACTGAGACAGATGCCTGGTGTCAAAGGCATGGTCTCAAGCTCAATGCCAAAAAGTGCATTGTCATCCCCTTTGGTAAAAAATATGTACCCATGAACTACCACATAAGCGGTAGTCTACTAAACACTGAAAGTGTGATAAGAGACCTTAGGACACAGGTGAACAGTAGTCTCTCCTTTGATAATCACATCGCCACAGTGGTCAGGAAATCCTTCTATGTGGCACACCTCATCACAAAAGGTTTCTCATCCAGAAAAAAAGAGGTCATTGTTCCCCTCTACTCATCACTCATTAGACCCATTATAGAGTACAACGTCCCTTTTGTTATGTACCTCACAAGACATCTACAACAACTGGAAAGGCTGCAAAAATACCTCACAAAGTGGATTACTGGCCTCAAACAGATGCCTTATGCAGACCGTCTAAAAAAACTCCAGCTTTACTCCATCGCACATCGCCTACTCAGAGGCGATCCATCTCTGCCTAACATACAAAGCTATATCAAACCCAGAGCTGTTGGACATGCTCCACTTAAAGAAATCCCAATCCCTCCGAGCTACATGCTCTAGGGACCTAAACCTTGTCACCACAATAAACGGAACATACTGGAGGGATAGATTCCTGTCCCAGAGACTTTCCATACTCTGGAACAGACTACCTAGCTATGTCAAAGAGAGCTCCTCATTAGCACTCTTCAAGGAAAATCTTTATGATTGGGTAGGTAATAGGAAATTCACCTCGGTGATCACTTCTGTGGTTCTGCTTGACAGGGGCACAGGAAAATAATTTTCTTGGGTGGCGAAAGCCAGGGTATCTTTTTGGTTAGGCTTGTACAGGCCCTAGGGCCAATAGCCTAGTACCTACCTATGAACCTATGAACCTATAATCTCTGTTTTTTATTCAGCAGCTAATTTTTGCTAGCTATGCTAAGAACTCCTGGATGACTGCATTTACATGTTTTTACACTTGCTATATTAATCTTGTTTTATGTATTATGTGCTTTTGTTCTCAATGGAACAATTAAAAAATGAGTACACTCAGAAGGGCATTATGCAAAAATATTCTCAAACAACTTTAAAGTCCCCTCTCTGGACCAGTAATCAAGGAGCCTGAATCCTCAGCACTGACAGTGAAGAAAGACATTCACATGGAACAAAAATGGATCCACCCAGTATTTCCAGAGGCAGCTCTCTGCATCAAGCACAATTTCCCTTAAGAGCACACAGGGAACACACTCATTCCGGGGTCTGGGTTTCTCTCTGTGTCTCTCCCCAGGTCCCCAGTAAGTGTCTGTTTCACAAGTCACTGTGGTGATAAAATGGCAGTTATATAAAGCTGACACTGCAGTGTAGCGGGAACAGGCAAAAGAAAGACATCAACAGATGGGGCAGTTCCTTTACATTGTCTTTGCATTCCCATTTTAAAGGAAAAGTCCACCTTCTCCTGCAGTTTAACTCAACTTTTAGGCTGCTTTTCTCCCTACAATGTGACTCCAGTACGGTGTAAGTACTTGAAACCTGCTTGTATGTTATGAATCTTTCATTTCCTCACTTTGGTATCAAAGAAAGGGAAAGACCACCCACTTTTTTAAGCTTAACCTCTCACATAAGTTGCAGAGGAATTTGTCTACACCTGCATGACATACCACAGACACAGATAAATTTGTAGTCAGAAGCTCAGGGTGCTGTAAACGAGACAGAAAGGTGTGAAACTGTTTTCCATTGCCTTTATTGCAGACAGGAAGAGAACGTACACTGATTCACAGTTGCTTCCAACGTAGCCAGGCCTTTCTTAGCAAAACAGAGCAAATAGATCAGTCAATGGTTAAAAGGCAATTGTCATCTTTTTTGACAAATTTACATAAGCAGCATTATAGTATCGAAATGCTAAGCTTTAAACTTTAAATGTTTGTTGTTTATCCTACTCTACATTTTAATATGACTTCAATGTAGTATCAAAGATGTCTGTGACATTTAGAGAAAAGTCATAAAATATTTTTCTTGTAATTCTTGTAAAGTATCAGCACATTTACCAAAGTGTAGGGGAGTGGCTATCTTTTCATTTCGGACCATAAAATGATACTTTGAACAAAGGCCTGTAATTTAGCAGCTGTTTTGGTTGCAGTTGTGTAATTCCTTTTGTACACTATAAAACAAGCCCTGAGACACACACAAATGACAGCCATTCAAGAAATGAAAGAAGCAGCCCTGTTACAGACAGTATATGACAGTGACTCACACTATATGACAGTGACTCACACTAATCCCATTATATGTTAATGAAATGGGAATACACCACTACTTCCTTATGTCTAACGAGATTCATATAATGCAGACTTGAAATGGATTATGGAAAGGAGAGAGGCTTGAAGAAAAATAAGATCACATTGATATCAGAAACAGCAGTCAGAGTGATTATGAGATGTTCAAATATCTCAAATAAGCAGAGACAGAGTGAAAAAAAATATGTTTTTAGTTCTGAGTCAGAGTTTTCCTTTAAGTGATAACCTAGCATATCAGTATGATTTAGGGTTATAAATAAGGAAAACTACTGCAAGCTGCAGAATGACAATGCCTGACTTGACTTGCCCCACCTGGCACTGGGTATTATACTTTCACTCCCAAGGACCTAAACAGTTTAGAGCTGGAAGACATCCATGCATACTACTTGTCCTGAAAGGGAAATGCTCCTAGTAAATATATCAAGTGGAACATGAGGTCATTGGCAGAGCTGATAAAAAAGGAAAAACTAATAATCACATCTTAAACATGTCACACAGATTTTTTTTCTCAAAACGTATGTCTCCTATATTTCATCTCCAATCTGAAATATTCTGCAGACCTTCAAAATTCTAGCACAGATTAAGATGTATTTGTTATTATCATTCTAAAGTGATTTCAGTTACTGAATCAGACTTGTTCATTAATAATGGCTGGCATGAGGCTAAAATGTTTTTTCAAAGTCTCTGCTATCTCCTGAAATGGTTCTAATGCATGTATATTTGGCATTAATAAACTGTGCAATCGCCCACATATTTTTATTCCAGCAAATTATGCAGTAATGAACCTTATTTTCTGATCAGCATCACTCATTTCATAATAAAGTTGCACCCTTTTTCATGTAAACAAATAAGTCATACATACTAGCCTCTAAAACAGCTTTCTTAGATTGCTGCCATTGTGTCAAGTCGTCTTTTCAATACCTTTGTACAACAACCATTTTTATTTTAGCCAACCAAAACCAGTATAGACACTCTGCTGTTGTAGCAAAAACTACTCTTTATGAAATGTGATGCCCTAACAATTCTGTTTACTACCCCTTTACACAAATAATCACTTTATAGACTTTTTTTATGCCAACTACCATCTGTAAAAGGTAACTTATGACAATAATTACTCTACACTCACTTCTCTTGCCAAACAAAGAGTATATAAACTATTAGTTTGCCTCAAATCAAATTAAATATATAGTTATTTTATAAAAAAATAATAATTAGCTTAATTGGCTTGTACAGCAACTGCCATTACCTTTAGGGAGTGCTTATCCAAAAGCCTCTGTTTATAAATTGCTTCTTTAAGCTATCAAAAAAGCGCATTTGTGCATATTGTTCATGTCTTCTTTAGATGAAACACTTGTCAGTAAAATAAGTATTTTAGTGTAAAATCAATTACTGCTAAATATATGCAAAAAAAAGTGAATCTGCTTGATAGAAGTAATTCTGCATAATATGTGCTTGTATAATGAGGAACTATCCTTCTATTTTAAGAAATCAGATGTATAATATAGGTAAAATTATGCAGAAATTGCATATCATATAATCATTAGGCAAGCTGTTTCTTGCAACAGGAAATGCATGGACTTGTAGAAATCAGATATGCATAATTCGCACACTACAGCTTACCCCATATACATACATATACACACACACACATCATTTTTTTAAATAATGTCTCATTTGCAGAACTGACTTACATTGCTTAAAATACATTGTTTATATACAAAGATCACTCCATGTAACTTATTATCTGGTATGTATCACTACTAAGTAAACGTTTGAAGTGGTCTTAATTCATCATTCATATAGTACTCACAAAACCAACTGCCATTTTCATGGCAGCATGCATTTTTCATCACAAATGCTTTGTTGTCTCATTTCCGTTTCCTTGTTCCTCTCAATCAAATTTCAACCTGCAGCCTTCAAACATGCTGATTATGGGAGTCCGACTTACCATCAATTTGCTGTGCCTGAGCAAAACCGCTCTCACACTCTAAACAATAAAAATCAATATGAAAAGTGAGAGGAAGAAGCAAATAAATACTGCTTTACAGAATGTGTACTATCTACATGTGCAAGAGTGCAAATGCACTACCATAGTCATCTTAGGATTCCTTAGGCATTTGGTATGGTTGCTAAAAGTTCTAGTCCTGAACATCATTTCACAGCCTCTGTGTTCAAGAAACACTGGATTTTCTGAAAGGGCATCATAAACTGCATTAAGAATGTCAGATTACCTATGTGGTAGTATGATAAAAAAAAAAGAGCTGCATTATAATATGCAGGTCAAGTGCGTAAAAACCTGGTAAACTTGCAAACACATTTTCAGAGTGGCAGCTCTGCTTTCATCTGTGACAGTTGTGCGTAATCTACAGTCTAATTTTGAGCAGTTACATGAGCGTCGGATAGCCTTATGTATGTCAATGTGCAATCCTATCTTCTTCATTCTCTGCGCCAAAGAACATTTTCTGGAAGACCATGACAGTACTATAACTTTACGAGATGGGATACCACACATGGCATGTTGTTAGTAACCGTTCATAATAGTTGGACTTGTTTTCCACTGATATATGTAATACTGACACAAGCTCATAACTTCGACAAATTTAAGAGCAGACTGGCCCAAATTTTCAACGCACTAAAATGTTCCTGTTATTCAGACAGAAGCAAAATTAATGCAGTCCAGAAAATATAAGTTCAGTGTATTTAAATATTTATGAATTATAATCAATTTTTGAGGTGCTTGATTTATATACAAGATACAAGCAAATAAAATGTCTGTTGAAAAGCTGTACAGTTATAAGTTTCAACCTCAAGGTGGACTCAGAAAGGACATTGTCCTATATGGGGTCCCTAGTAGATCTCTTTTTTTTTTGACAAATAAATATGTTCACAAAGGAAAAAGGCCTTATTAATTCTTTGTCCAAGCACTTAACTATAATAGCACATGTAATGCCTTCACCACTAATCAAGTTGATGGGCTTAGCAAAACATATGTTTTGTAGAAATAGTTAAAAAAAAAACAGTGTTACTTATTATTGGATTTTGAAAGATGTTAGATTATTGGAGCCATTGTTCTATAACACAGAAACCTATCTGTTGCTTCTGATGGGGCACTAATTATTTTTTAGCGAGTAAAAGAGGGTTTTGCTGTCTTCACAGTGACCAACTGTAAGATCCCACTGTGGTCTGGTTTATGTTGGCATAAAGGCTGAAAAAAGAGACTAAAGGATAGAAACTGTGGGAACTCCGTTTTACTCATCAGTCCTAATACATTTCTGACTCCATTAGATAATTTTCAAACCAAGAGTTGCATCACTCAGCCCAAGGACAGAGTATCTAAGTACAAACTTTGTGCGCTTGATTGTGTTGATGGACTAGACAGATCCAGAAATATGCGTCTTGTCTGTTATTTAATTCACCTTTAATATAATCAACTACTGATAAGCAAAAGCTTAGAATGTAACCTATTATAGGTTCACAGGTTCATAGGTTCATAGGTAGGTACTAGGCTATCTGCCCGAGGGCATTTATAAGCCTAGCCAGAGTGTGTCGGCTTTTGCTGTCCCATTGATTAATTAACTGATTCTCTGTCAAGCAGAGCCAATGAAGTGATCCCAGAGATGTATTTTCTGTTACCCATCCACTTGTCAAGGTTTCTCTTGAAGAGTGTTAGTGAGGGGCTCTGCCTGATGTAATTTGGAATTTTGTTTTTGTGAAATTTGGAATTATCTGCCGAGAACCAATGCATTTAAAGATTTTTCCCACTGAGTTTAATATGATAATGGGTATGTCATTCTTGGGGTTTACTAAAACATTTTCCTAGTGCAGAGGTACATATGCCTCCTTCCACAAGGCAGGTGTGAGACCTTCTCAGATTCTTCAGGATAGTCAGATGGACAGTGAGTGTAATAAGTCCAGTTTTATGAATTGTAGTAATATATCACTGCTGTAGCATTTCAAGCTGGAGAACAAATGTTTGGCCTTATATGAGCTCACCATCTTCAGACGGAGTTGAGTAAGACTAAGCAGCCCTGTGTGTGTCCATGGAAAGTAACATGTCATACACCCTTTTCATAAGTGAAACATGACTACTGCATGCAAATGCACATGGAGAAAAAGACAAAGATCATTTATTACACTAATAAGGCAACAAGTGATATGATGTAAGCAAAAGTGGAAGCCAATAAATAATTACTGGGGCCAAAAGTCTTCACAGATAGGTGTCTGAACTAGATGCCTCCACTGAAGGATCTGTCAACCAACCTTTTAGAAACCTAATAAGTTCATAGGTTCATAGGTAGGTACTAGGCTATCTGCCTGAAGGCATTTCTAAGCCTAGTCAAAATGTGTTGGCTTTCACCGCCCCCTTAGATTAGTTCCCTGTGCCTCTGTCCAGCAGTGCCACTGAGGTGATCCCCGGGGTAAACTTTCTGTTTCCCATCCACTCATCAAGGTTTCTCTTGAAGAGTGTTAGCGAGGAGCTCTGCCTAATGTAGATTGGGATCTTGTTCCAAAGCATGGGAAGTCTCTGGGACAGGAATCTATCCCTCCAGCATGTCCTATTTATTGTTGTGGTGAGGTTTAGATCCATAGAACATGTGGTTCAAGGGGATATGGTTTTCTTTAGGTGGAGCATGTCCATCAATTCTGGGTTGGACATGGCCTTGTATGTCAGGCAGAGATCACCTCTGAGTAGGCGGTATGCAACCGAGTACAGCTGGAGTTTCTTCAGTCAAGCTGCATAGGGCATCTGTTTGAGGCCAGTGATCCTCTTGGTGAGGTACTTCTGTGGTCTTTCCAGCTGTTGCAGGTGTCTTGTAAGGTAAATAATAGGTAATAAAAATGATACATTGTAATATTAAGTTCAATAAAATAAGATAGTTTACAAAAAAACATGCAGTAAGAATAAACCTTAATAATGTAAATATACAGTACATACAAGGAAGTAAATATATAATTTTACAAGATTATATCATTCAATAGGTATGCCAACTTTAATTCAGTTGCAATGTTTTAAAATCATTTAGATGAATATAATGTGAAAATAGTAACATTAACCAGTATAACAGAATCATGAATTTAAACCTTCTAAGATGTGATTTTTTGTTCTGTTTGTTTGTTTGTTTTTGTTTTTACCTTGTTTAGGAGGCAGATCCAAAACCAGGATCAGTTCTAGAAATTATTTTTTTCCTATTGCTTGGTTAAATCTTGCCCTTGAAAGTAAGAGAATGTTGGTTTGACTACTCAGCGAGTAGCACTGACCTCTTAGAAGGAGTTTTCTTTTGAGAAGGGGGCATCATCCTAAGTGTAAAATTTTGAACACAAGGGTGCCAAGTAAGAAAGTAGCCCTGCCAGTTATGGTGAGCCAGTGTGCAAAGTCTTGTACATCACAGTGATGAAAATGTGGGGCTGCTAGGTGGTCAGATCTACTTATCTTTAAATTCTGTGGTTGTGGTTTCTGAGAGTTGCATGTGGAATGCATGGTCAGTAGTGTGAGGTTTTAGGTTTGGATATTAGAACATTTTTAGCTACTACTTTACATGAGGCTGGGGTGAGGAGGTGAAAGATACAACAATTTTAGCTAACCACATACCTTGGAGGTGATAATTTATGGGTGTTTAGTGAAGCTAAGGAATGTGTCAAGCATTAGACAAAGGTGTTTCGGTTCTGTCATGCAGGCAGTGATATTTACTCTCAAGTATTTGGTGGAGATAGAAGTTTCTTTACACTTGAGAATAGCAGCATTGTTTTTAGTATAACTAAGTAACTGCACTATCTTTTAAGGGTACTGTAATATAATGGGCTGTTCATATATTGAAACCTTCTGGATTCTGTATCTTAGCTATTAATTTTGGTCTGATCTGGGTTTTGCTTAAGCATTCATGAATGACTGCTCTTTATTATTGCTCCACAGTTTGCTGATAGCCATGACAATCCATCAGTCTGCTCAATTGCCATACTAAATTTTCATCTCTCTCTGCCTAAGTCTAGAGATCTGTTCTTTGCCATATCACTGTGATTGAACTTTATGGTCCTTTCGTTTTACAGTTGCCCATTTTGATATCCTGCCTCTGAGCTTACTGCTTCAAAAACTATTTCAGATGGGCTGCATGCAAATTACCTCCTTTTTAAATGTCCCTGTGCTGGACGTATCATTACTGAGGACTGCTGTCTACAACTTCCACTTAATGATGAGTCATTTGACTTAGTATTTTTTTTTGTCTATGCATACTAAGAACTGCTTTTTTGCTCACTTAATTTTTTGGACATACATAAATAGGTCTTCTGTTGACTTTGTGAGTACCTTTGTGACATTGTCTTATAGAGTATGATGTTTTCTTTGGGTGGCTTATTTGTTTCTTTGTTCAATCTCTTAAGAATGAGCAATATGCTTAAATAATAAAGGGCAGTCTTTATAGTCTGGGGATTCAGGTACTCATAATGGCGATGAGTAAAAAGCAGCTCTACGTGGTTATGCAAATCCCAGACTGTTAGGATGACCGCAGAAATGCAGAGGACTTATCTGAACATGTTCCCCTATCAGAAATGTGTAACGTGATATATGCATAACTGATAGCAGGACAGCTACTACTCTGTTAAGGGGGTTTACACATATGCGCATGAATTTGATTTATAGACATGAGTCTATAATTAACTAATTTGCATACAAATTGCCTAACTTGCTCTCAACTTATGCCAGAAAGCAGCCATTTTTCAGTCGAGTATGAAGGCATGATGGGACCTGAGATGGTGTTTCTGTATACCTGGACATTTGCACTGGAGGGGTCGCCTGGGTAAAAGTATTATTTTGATGTTTATGTATAGCAGGACATTTTACTGATTGGATCACTTGTGTGAAATTTGTATGTCAGTGCTTGTACATACCTGGGCTTGTCAATGAAGGGGTCACTTGGGAGAAATGCTCATTTTACTGCATGTGCATACCAGGGCATAATACTGAAGGGGTTGCATGGGTGAATGCTTCTTTTTGGTGCTTGTGCATAATAGGAAATGTTATTGAAGGGGTCACTGGAAGAGATAATTCATTTGTCTATCAGGAAAGTGCTTGTCCATACATGATCAGACTACGGAGGTGATTGCTGTCCAAAATAATATATTTTTTCATTTTAGTATGTGTGCGTAAGGCAAACTAATGAAGGGGTTGCTGGGGAAATTAATTGAATTGTGTGTCAGGGAAGTGATTCTGCATACTTGGATAAACAAGTTTGTGGATTGCAACTGCAATATCAAAGGCAAAGCATCGCATACCGCAGGGATGTTTGACTATGAACTGCAAAACTACGTCATTAACATACTGTGCTTTACAACCCTTCTCATTTGTGTCTCACTACTTTTTAGGCCTTATGCATTCGTTTGTTATGCTCACTTGTAAGCATCAGGAATACTCCTTTCGCAATTGCACAAGAGACAATGAATACAAACAAAATTAAATTTTTACCATATCCTATATCTTTTCATGAATTTGCATATGTGTATTTCTTTTATGTTGTCTTTTATTTATTTATTTTTTTGCAGGATTTTCTGTGATCTTCATATTATTACATATTTATTTTATTTTACATTTTATGTTTTCAGTACATCATTTCTTACTGTGTTTTCAATTTATGATAACCATTATAGATTTTTATGGCTTACATTTTTTAAGCTTACTTTGCTATATGTTCTTATGGAAAATATGTTGCTGTTATCATTTTTAGAATAAGCTCCCACTTTCTGGAACTTCTAGTTACACTCTGACTGGTGCTTTGCCTACCATTTTATGAAAAATGTACTTGTTCTGCCATCATTCAAATCACAGACTTGAAGCAAATATCAGTTATGAGATGAGGCCTAATCACTACATCCCTCAGTTTGGGTGACCTGGTAAAATTAAGGTGAATTGTCACTACCTGTGGGCAAAAAAAACTTAGGCTGGGGGTCCCCCAACCTTTTTGAAACACCATGTGCCTTGAATCAGTTTTTCAGGCATTACTTAGGACCTTTCCTTCACAAGTGTTAGATGGGGCTGTGTTAATATGTGATTCATACGAAATAAAAGTTGGCATTGTTTCACACTTGTTGTATTATATACTGTCATTATATGTTCTAATGTTCCTGGTTGGATAAGAAATTTGGACACATCCTTGTGGTTTGCATTCCTGCAGGTTTCTATGCAACTCAGAGTTATAGGTGAGATAATATTGCTGGTGAGGTTGAAGTGTATTTTATACCACAGCTTAATCTGGCCAATATAAAGTTCAGATGCATCATCTCTTAGTATACCATCACAGCAAGAATGAACTGCAGTTATCTCTTTATATACTATCCACCTGGTTATATGGAGTCAAATATGTACAGTTCACATATTCCTCAGCAGCATAACATGATGTCCTGCAAGATGATTAGTCATGGGAGTTTTTAATTGCTTTTGCATATTTGGCTGAGTCTTCAATGACTGAAAACCATCTGGTCAAATGCTACTAGTTGCCAGTCACACTGGGAAATGCACTGCAAACATCAAAATGAAAGCATCACCAAAAACTCTATCCAGCATCTATATGCAAGCCCTGCAGGCATATACTAGGCAAGCTTGAACAGAGCACCCTCCATACTGTAGTGGAGTGTTACCATAGCAATGAAGCATCAGCCTCTTTGTATCAATGTAAATCCTGTAGACAATAATTTGCCTACATATTTCATGAGAACTATCATCCATAATTATAAAATAAGTATGCCATCCACATTTGTATTACACTAAATAATTTCCACCTGTATTATATAGATTAATAAAGATTGCCATTGCTCCTTTCAAATCCCATTCAGACTATGATTCACACATTTGCTACACACAAGTACGTAGAGCTACTGGCAGCACTTCTCAGAGTAGTGCCTAAATTACTTTACTTGGTTTACAAAAATAAATGAAAGAACACAAAAATAAACAATACTGCATGAGCATAACTATAACTTACTATAGCTGTTCCTCCAATGGAGCCATTTTATAAACAACAATAAAGATACTATGAAAAGCAGAAAAACGGGAGCGACGGGGTTCTATAAAATAAGCCAGAATATATATTACTGATAATACTTATTCAGTGCTTACCTTAATATTCCCTTAAAACATTTCAGGCAAAATAGATAGAAAATCTTTAGGTCTTATTCTTGACAGAGTGCAGAAAGGCCAGAGTTTTTATTTTATTGTATTCATCCACTTTGATTGTAATCCTTATCTTCCTAAAAAACAAACAAAAATGCAGGCCAGACTTTACAGAATGTAGAGATCATAGCATCACTGGATTACAGCAGTTCACCACTTCCTTGTACATTTCTGTTTTATACAGACATATCTAGACATTCATCCAATGCACAGAATAACATTTCCTGCGTCTACTTTAGAACACAGAAAACTCAAAATGTTGATCGTTCACATGAGCGAATAATCATGAACTCGATGTTGTTTTTTTTGGATCAGAGTACAGTGAGGATTGGAATATTTGCACTTTCCTCACTGTAGTGCAATCTCGGAGTAAGAATATATATTTAGCGGGGGGGGGGGCATAGCCCCCCACAATAGCAATTTCGAATTACTGATTATTTGCTCATGTGAGCGATCGACATTTTGAGTTTTTGGCATTCTGACATAGACCCCATTTCCTGTTATCATGATGTGTGGCTCATCCTATTAATGTGATGAAATGAACGCAGGTGATGGAACTGAAAAATCCTGATTTTGTCCTCAGAAAATCAAGCCTACTGTAAAACAAAATACACAAATTGATGACAGAATGCATGCCTTTGAATGTAGGAACACTTGTTGATATTTTCACTGTCTTTGGGCCTATTCTCTAAAGACTTGCTCTCAGTGTGAGTGACTACTTACACTGACAGCAGGTTGAGAAAGTACAGTTGTATTCACTGTTGCAGTCATTACATTTGGGTAATCTGCTGGCAGGTTGCCCTCAGTCAGCCTGAATAACAAAGTCTTGAGTCCTGCATTGGTTGCTGTCCCTTCTTCCATGACGGCAGGTCGTCAGGGGTATAAAACATGCAGCCGATGCCATTACATCAGTTTTTCTTGCCCCAGATGTCAGGTGCCCCCCAAATGGGGAGCAAAAATATATATATATATATATATATATATAATAAAAAAACACAAAACATATACCTCTAAACAAAAGCAAATACACCAAAAAGGCTTTTAAAGATAGTAACAGAAATGAGAGGTATAGCTAGAGAAACACAGGGGGCTGGAGGGAGGGTAACCAGGACTGCAACAGTGAATGCACTCGAACATCTACATTTATGGTAAGTGTACACAACTGTACTATGTTCTTCGTGTTTCACTGTTGCAGTCATTACATTTGGGTAGAATCCCAAAGCTATGGTTGGAAGGATGGATTTATACAGCATTAGGAGCAGCTATAAGGGCCCTGCAGGACAGCAATGGCAAAGCCTGCTCTGGATTTAGAGAAGAGGGGTAAATGGTAATGTTTGGTGAACGTATGAACCGAGCTCCAGGTGGCAGCTTCTAGGATGTCTCTGGTAGGAACCCCTCTGAGAAAGGCTGCAGAAGTAGATGCAGCCCTGGTGGAATGAGATCTGAACCCCATTGTGGGCAGGTTTACCATGGTGCATATAGCAGAAAAGAATACAATGGCTTATCCATTTGGAAATAGTCTGCTTTGAAATAGCATTTCCCTCTTCCCCTGCAGCAAATGCCACCAGTAATTGCTCAGATTTTCTTAAAGATCTTGTCTTGTTTAAGTAGAATCTTAGTTGTCTGTGTACATCCAATGAATGCAGAATCTGCTCACCTTTGTTCTGTGGATTTGGGAAGAAAGTTGGCAGATGAATTGTCTGATTAAGGGCCACACTAGATACCACCTTAGGCATAAAGGATGGATTGGTCCTGACAGCCACCCTGTCAGGGTAAAAAATAATGAAAGGCTCCACTGCCATATGAGCCTGTAGATCTGAAATCCTTCTAGCTGAAGTGACTGCTAAGAGAAAAGTTGTTTTCCAAGAGAAAAATGTTAGGTCCGCAATAGCAGCTGGCTCAAAAGGAGGTAGAGTGAGTTTTTCCAAAACAAAATTGAGGTCCCATGCAAGAGTTGGTGTTCTCCTGGGAAGTCTTAAATTTTTGGCCCCTCTGAGCTACTGCTTTAGCAGAGGATGAGAAAAGAGGGGAGGCTCTGTGTTGCAGTGAGCTGAAATGGCAGAGGCATGGATTTTTATGGAAGAAAAAGATAGGTCCTTGTGAAGCATCTCAGTTAAGTATTGCAGAATCTGAGGAATATTGGGTAGTGCTGTGCTTATTCCTTGTGCTTGGTTCCAGGCACAGAACCTTTTCCATTTGTCAGCATAAGACTTTCTAGTACTAGGCCTTCTAGCCTCCAAAATGACATCCATCACGGGTTTGCTGAGAGATGTAACTGGTGAAATTAGTTGATTAGCCATGCTGCAAGATTCAAAGTTTGTAGGTGAGTGTGCAGAATTTGATAGTTCTGCTGAGACAGTAGGTGAGGTTTTTGAGGCAGGTACCATGGAGGAAGGTGAGACATATTGCACAGGAGCGGGTACCAGTGTTGGCGAGGCCAGCCTGGAGCAATCAAAATCATTTTTGGTTTTTCCTGTCTGAATTTTAGTAAGACCTTGGAGAGCAGAGGCAGAGGGGGAAAGGCATAGACTGACAGGTTTTTCTATCTGAAGGATAGAGCATCCACTTGCCAAGCTTTTTTGTAATGAATTCTTGTGCAGAATTTGTCCAACTGATAGTTTTGGGGTGAGGCAAAAAGATCTATGTCTGGGCTCCCCCATTTGCATGTCAACATGCTGAAGATTTGTGGATCCAGTTTCCATTCGTGTGGGTCCATAAGATTTCTGCTTAGGTCGTCTTCCAGAGTATTTTGCTTTCCTGTCAGGAATTGAGCTTGTAGATGTATTTGATAAGTCAAGGCCGTGTTCCACAATGCCACTGGCTAGTCTGCAAAGGGGGTAGGAATGTGTACCCCCCTGCTTGTTTATGTACCACAAGACTGTGGTGTTGTCTGTCTTTATCAGTAGTTGTCCTGGATGAAGATAGTCCTCGAAGGCTGTCAGAGCATTCTGTACAGCTAGCATCTCTTTCTGATTGATATGTAGGTGCATTTGATTTGGGCTCCATTGGCCCTGAATGCATCTCCCTGCCAGATGCGACCCCCCCCCCCCAAGCATAGTCTGATGCATCTGTAGTTAAGGTTTGGGTGGCAGGGGGTGGAATGAAATACCGTCCCTTGTTTTGGTGGCAGGCCTCTACCCACCAAAGGAACTCTAGTTGCAGGCAAGGAATGATAGGAATCATTGTTTCTAGGCTGTGACAATGTTGACTCCAAAAGCTTTTTAGGTACCACTGAAGTTTCCTCATACGCAGTCTTGCATATGGAATTAGAAGAATGCAGGAGGCCATGAACCCCAAGGCCTGCAGAATTTGTGTTACAGATAGCTGGGTTTTTGTGGTCACCTGCTTGAAATAAGTCATCAATTGAATTTGTTTTTCTGGCATAAGGTAAGCCATGTGGGCAGTTGTATTCAAACTTGCACCCAGGAATGTAATTATTTGAGAGGGTACCAGTTGTGATTTATTTTCATTTATGGTGTACCCTAGACAAGTTAGAAGTCTTTTTACAAATGCCAGATGTTTTAGAAGAGTGTCCTTGCTTCCTGCCTGAATTAGACAACCGTCCAGGTATGGATAAATTTGAATATTTCTTTGCCTGCAAAATGCAATTACTGGTTCCAGGCACTTTGTGAAGACCCTGGGCACAGTAGATAAGCCAAAGGGCAGTGCAGAGAACTGGTAATGCAAATAGCCTGCTTTGAAGCGGAGGTATCTTCTGCAAGATTCCCTGACTGGGATATGCAGGTAAGCCTCTTTTAAGTCTAGAGTTACCAACCAGGCATTCTTGCCTGGCATAGGTAGTAACTGTTGAAGAGTCAGCATCTTGAATTTTGGAATGTCCAGAAATGTATTTAGAATGGATAAGTCCAGAAGTGGACGTCATGATTTGTCTTTTCTGGGTACCAGGAAAAGTCTTGAATAAAAACCTTGCCCCTTTTCCTTTTCTGGTACTGGTTGAATAGCCCCCATATTCATGAGGGACATAACTTGTTTCTGGGCCTCTGCCCACTGATTTGGAGGCAGGTCTGGCCATCTGTTTGGGACTGGCAATGTGTGGAAATGAAATCTGTATCCCTGGGATACTAATCAGTTGCCAGTTTTGTGCATGAAGTGCCATTTTTCCCCCCAAAGGGGCGGCCAAAAGATAAGTGCTTGGTGATTGCAGTGGAAAGTCATTGAGACTGTTTACCATAGGGAACTGCCTTGTTACTTCCAGATTTGGAGGTGGAGGCACCCCATTGCTTTGTTCTAAAAATTCCTTGTGACTGAAACCTAGAACCTTTGGAATGTCTGGGTTTGACCTGAGCGGCTCTAGTGGCTACAGGAAAGGGCCAGTTCTTAGTAGGCCAGGGCCTACTAAACCTGGGTGGCTGCACTTGTAGGAAATCTTCCACAGTTTGCATAGATTTAGCTTTATCTTCCATCTTTTTCAAAACTTCTTCAGCCTTATTACCAAATAGACTGTCCTGTTGTAAAGGAGCATCCAACAAGTTTGCATTAACAAGGTCAGGGAGATTTTGCTCCTTGAACCAAGCATGCCTTCTTATCACAGATCCAGTTACAGCAGCCCTGCAAGAGGCCTCCAAGGAATCAAAACCACATTGCAAAGTATGTTTCCCAACTTGTTCAGCTGAATTCAATAAATCCTGCAACTCTTTATTTTCCACACAGTCAGAAATCAACATCATTTTCTGTTTAAGTAAACCCATGACATGCTGTTGATATTAAAGCATATGAAACTGACAGTTTAAAACCCTGATTGCCAAGGTTGCAGACATGTAAACCTTCTTACCCCATCTATCCAGCGCCCTGGAATCTCTATCAGAAGGGGTAGGTCTTTTAGCAGTAGAGGCCTTAACACCCTTGGGACCCTGAGAAATGGTCTCTGGGTCAGCAGTAGGGTTTTTAAAAAGGAATTTGTGGGAGTCAGGAATCCTGTAATGTCTGTCTGGCTTACTGGGAGCCGGAGGCAGGGAATCAGGAGTCATACTGGATTCTGAGAAAACATCATCAACAATGTCTAGAACAGGAGGTATAGCCAAAGGCCTATGCTGAGGAAGAAGAAGAAAATCCCTAAGTCTCTTTTTAGATTCTGAAAAATCCTGACTCTCCCAGTGAAAGTGTTCTCTTAAGGTATGCAAAGTTTCTCCAAAAGAAAAATCCTCAGGAGGAGAACCAGAAGGGATGGAATCTTCTGCATCAGAGTCTTCATAAGTGGGAATACATAGTTCCTGATCAGAAGAGGAATCAGAAGAAATTGAAACCTGATCTGAAGATTCATAGTCAGTGCCTTGTCTAGGCCTCTTAGCAGGAGGGGGATGGGTACCCCTGATCAAGGTAATTAAGTCCTCAGCCATTTTGATCATTTGTTTTTTAGGCATTAGGGCCTATACACGTGGCCCAAGCATCATATTTTAAACATAGAAGTAGTTTTTGGCCTTAGTTTTGAAGATGGCGTTGGTTTAATGTACAGATCTTTAGGCATGAAAACACCCTCAGAAGCCGGTGCCTGCTCAGCTGCTCCAGACCCATCTAAGGTAGAGATATCCGTGGGTTCAATACTTATAGCAACTCGTGACATACTGGACTACAAATGGGTCTCAGTAGAGGCCTGTGAATCAAAAGTAGCAGGTATCAGGGGCTGCAAAAGCGCCTCACTGAGTACCGGCGAACTGGCGACTGGCTTAGGAGAAGCTTGGTCGTTGGTTTTTGACCTCGACGGTCTGTCTCTATCTTTTTCTTTGCGTTTTTTAGGTATTCCGGTAGTCGGATTGCTAACCAACATTTCTGGATAGTTAAATCTTGAGCAAATATATTTAGAGGCAAAAATATACCGACATTTAATAGTGCTGATTAAATTTAGCACAAAACCAACAGCAAGGTACGTTCTGGTCAGGGCTTAGGCAAGAAATACAGTAAAAATGAAAATCCTTATGAGTTATTTGCTTCTCACATGTAATACAATTATTAACTTTTACTGACATCGATAAGGAGCAAGAAAAAGTTTCCCCAACGGGGTACTTAGCTTTTAGTAGAAGACTTTGGTTCTGAAACTCGAAAACGAAAATTTCAGGAGTCAGACGACCGGCACTTGCAAACTGCTTCTGCTTTGGGCACCGCACAGTAAGAAAGACAGATGTAATGGCGTCAGCTGCATGTTTTATACCCCTAACGATCTGACGTCATGGAAGAAGGGACAGCAACCGACGCAGGACCCAAGACTTTGTCAATCAGGCCAACTGAGGGCAACCTGCCAGCAGATTACCCAAATGTAATGACTGCAACAGTGAAACACGAAGAACATCAGGTGTTTTGGAATCTGGTCCTTGTAGCAAGCCATTTTGTAGATAAGCCTTTCTTCAGTCACTTATACTTAAGAGCAGTTCTTTCAAAATCAAGAAAGACTTACACTGAGAGCAACTCTTTTGGAATCTGGCCCTTCGTGTTTACTCAATTTCAGATGCATGTTAGCCACTGGAAAGGTTAGTTAACTGCACCTGCTCTAGGCTTCAGGTCAATTTAAGATAATTATACATGCATTGGTCAACAAGCAACCTGACAACATGAAGTACCTCAAAAGATTGTCAAAATTACTTTCCAATGATACATAATATACCTCATCATTTTTTACACACACACACACACACATACACACACACACACCTACATACACACACGCACACACGCACACCCACACACACACACACACACACACACACACACACACACACACACACACACACACACACACACACACACACACACACACACACACACACACACACACACACACACACACACACACACACACACACACACACGAGCACCTCCTAAGTTATAATCACCTTTCAGGTTCTGCTCCATAGCTATCACAACAGATGATTATTCCCACCACTCAACCATGCAACTACTTCCATCTAGAGACAGATGACATCTCCGTAACATGGACAAAATTCATTTTCCTGAGTTGCAGATAATAAGAACTACAGTAGCACTCCTCTCACTTCAGTAACCATATATAAGCTTCTGCAAGACTTTACCTAATTTGTTTCTTCTTTTATTTTTATGTGAAGTATTTTGGTCATCTGTTTTCCCCCCAAACTGCACGCACACACACACACCCACACATACCCACACACATACATACCCACACACACACACACACACACACACACACACACACACACACACACACACACACACACACACACACACACACACACACACACACACACACACACACACACACACACACACACACACACACACACACACACACACACACACACACACACACACACACACACACACACACACACACACACACACACACACACACACACACACACACACACACACACACACACACACACACACACACACACACACACACACACACACACACACACACACACACACACACACACACACACACACACACACACACACACACACACACACACACACACACACACACACACAAGTTATATCACCTTTGAGGTTCTGCTCCATAGCTATCACAACAGATGATTATTCCCACCACTCAACCTGACAACATGAAGTACCTCAAAAGATTGTCAAAATTACTTTCCAATGATACATAATATACCTCATCATTTTTTACACACACACACACACACACACACACACACACACACACACACACACACACACACACACACACACGAGCACCTCCTAAGTTATAATCACCTTTGAGGTTCTGCTCCATAGCTATCACAACAAATGATTATTCCCACCACTCAACCATGCAACTACTTCCATCTAGAGACAGATGACATCTCCGTAACATGGACAAAATTCATTTTCCTGAGTTGCAGATAATAAGAACTACAGTAGCACTCCTCTCACTTCAGTAACCATATATAAGCTTCTGCAAGGGTCTTGGGAGACTCTACCTAATTTGTTTCTTCTTTTATTTTTATGTGAAGTATTTTGGTTATCTGTTTTCCCCCCAAACTGCACCCACACACACACACACATACCCACACACATACATACACACACACACACACACACACACACACACACACACACACACACACACACACACACACACATACACTCATACACCCACACCCACACATAGACCCATACACCCACACACACACACACACACACACACACACACACACACACACACACACACACACACATACACACACAAACATACCACACACACAAACACACACAAACATACACACACACACACACACACACACACACACAAGCACCTCCTAGGTTATAATCACCTTTGAGGTTCTGCTCCATAGCTATCACAACATATGATTATTCCCACCACTCAACCTGACAACATGAAGTACCTCAAAAGATTGTCAAAATTACTTTCCAATGATACATAATATACCTCATCATTTTTTACACACACACACATACACACGAGCACCTCCTAAGTTATAATCACCTTTGAGGTTCTGCTCCATAGCTATCACAACAGATGATTATTCCCACCACTCAACCATGCAACTACTTCCATCTAGAGACAGATGACATCTCCGTAACATGGACAAAATTAATTTTCCTGAGTTGCAGATAATAAGAACTACAGTAGCACTCCTCTCACCTCAGTAACCATATATAAGCTTCTGCAAGGGTCTTGGGAGACTACCTAATTTGTTTCTCCTTTTATTTTTGTGTGAAGTATTTTGGTCATCTGTTTACCCCCAAACTGCAGCATATTTTCATTATTTTTATTCACTAACATCCAAGGGATACTGCCTTATGACTACAGTAACATCACCCACTTGTCTAATTCATTCTACACGGACACATGCCAGATATCTGTTGGATAGCAAACAGCCCTATGGGTCATTTGTTCTTTCCTGACAAGCTATGTTGGCCCAGACATTCCCCCAAAGGTGAGAGTCAGGTGCTAAGTAGTCAACTTGCTGGTCCCTCACAGCAGCTATTCTTAAGCCATCTGCAGACTGTCCATAGCAGTCTGGTCAGGGAAGATATGTACTTACTGTCATAGAAACGTCCTTCCAAAAATAGCATGAATCAATGTGACCACTACAGGTTGGCAGTACAAGCCACCACTGTGTCACCAGTCCTACATGCCTAGCAGCCTCCCTCTTTTGAAGATGAGTGGTTAGTTAATGATCTCCTGAAAATAATACAAAATTTGAATGATAAATATACAGATTATTATGAGTAATGACTGTCATTTCATGTTATTGTAACGTGCTGAAAAGAATGTTTTTTTTTTTTTTTTTGCTGAGCTAAACTTAATAGCTCTGTAAAAGGATAATTTTTGATAGTTAATGATTCATCAAACACCTACCTTTAATAAGTTATATTTTAGTAACAGTAATCATAATCCCCTCCCTTGAGGTGAATGACCAGATGAATAAAATATACTCTTAGTCCAGGAATACATATCTTTTTGTAATTAAATGCTTTCTGATTTGATGAATGCAATTAATATTTTAACTTCACAATATTTCAGCACTGGGATGTGTATATTTGTGCAGAACTGATTTTCATTGATACAGCCTATACTTAATGCATCCATTGTTTTGTTTCTGCTTATCTGACATTCATTTCCTCTTGTAAACTAAAAATAATAGAAAACAAATCCCTTTTACTCCCAGAAATCTCTTCTTCCGATTCTTCCATAAGTAAGACACAATTCTCTAGCAGTTTGATATGACTCAAAAAAGAAAAGAAAGGAAACAGACAGAGAGAGAGAGAGAGAGAAGAAATGCAGAAAAGATCCTTTCGGATCTGCCTGTTCTTAATCCAGCCTACAACCTCCAAAAAATTGTTGTTTTCAGTTCTGAGATTTACCAGTTCCCTTTCTGTTTACTTCATTATGGCTAAGACTGAAGATGACCTTTATAATTACTTTCAGTTTAGCAGGGGAAGTAAAGAACATTTTTCCCATACTGCTGTACTGAGTTCTACATAGATATTCCTTTCTTTAACAGCTACTTATCTTATAAAGTTTGTTTGTTTTTGTTTGTTTGTTTTACAGCTGCAAATATGACCATGTCTTTACTGGAAGATGCAGAAAACTTTGCTATTAAGAAAGCCATCTTGTTGTTCTGGGCACCATATTTTTGATGCCCTATTATGGGAACAGAAAAAAAACAATGTTTCAGGTCAGTCATTCTCATTAAATCCTTTATAAAAGGCTCCAACAATTTTAATACTATCCCAATATGGCTTCACTTGCACATCCAGTTGCTCTTCTTCCATGTTAAACACATGTTGGTACATTTCTTGGGTTCTTCAGCATTAACTACAGAGAAGCAAGTTCATCTGGCAGACTACCTTACCAGATTTCTCTTTAAATTACTTACTTATTCATATTCTGTCAAAACCAATGAATGTATATATTCAAGAGTTTCACTTTTCTTAAACATGCATTCATTTTTTGTCTGTGAAACTGCTTCTCATTGTAAAACATCGGGCATATTATTCTTCTTCACCACACTGAATGCTGTGGTAGTATTTATTTGCTTGTCTGTCACTCCTGCAGCATTGTTTTCTTTTTAAAAAATATAAATCTTAACTAATATGACTGTCTGAATTCAGTTCAGTATATTTATAGGGTTCCCTGTGAATGTTGCTGACCCAACCAACTGAACCAAGTGTACAATCACAGTTAACAGCTCTACTCCTTAAATTCCCTATTGCACGATATTACACTGATTTTTGTAAGGGGACACATTACCCAACACTCCCCAAATCTGCGTTTCCAAGATTTCACAAAAGTAGGAAAAGGTGAAATACACTGCAGAGGAAAACATGAAAGCCACACAAACTGCATTCTCAGTTACATTATTTGTACAGGACATATGCTCAGGAAACAGTAACAACAGGAGATCAGGCACTGGAAAATCGAACTTGGCCAAACAGACTTCAAGGATTCCTACAGAAACTTTTATAGCCACTGTCAATCATGTTAGAAGAGCAGTTGGCTTTTCTCACTTTGTTTTGATTATTTATGGGTTTTAACATTCTCAACATTTTGAAAAAAAATCCACATCATTTATCATCAAACCAGTTTCCGAAGGTGCCAAACAGTATGACAAACCTAGGGTGATTTCATTCAAAGGTTTTGTCTCTGCTTAAGGTTAGCCACACACTGGCTGTTTGCCTAGCCATTTATAGTGGATATTTTTCAATGCCGTTTTCATTAGATGTAAGACAAACATCAGCACACAAAGTCATACCATTCACTGAGGATTCCGGCTTTCCTTTACCCTACCGGTACCTTCTTCTTTCACTTGCCAAAACTTGTTGGACAACATCTGATGGCCACGTATGTCTAGGATTCAGTGCCAAAACAGTAGTTTAGGATCATTTCTAAGTGGTTTTGGCATTCTGTTATAGGAGTAAATGGAGGTTACCCTATTCTTACACATAGTTTGCTGGGATGTGTGTAACTTTCAGATCCTAACATCCTGTCCTTGTTACACTACTGAGAATTTTTTTTAGGTTAGTCTGATCTCAGTCTGGGAACCCATGTCAAACCTGTTCACCATGAATGACACTGTAAGAAATTAAGAGTCTATGAAATATACTTCAAGGATCTGTGATATACAAAAGCTATTGCACTATGGCAAGTTCTTAACTGAAGAAAAGCTGTATGTGCACAAGGACCAACTTTAATAAAACCTGATTAGGAATACAAAGATGTTCGGGATCTATGTAGCGCTCCTTACTTACTCTTTACACCAGAAAAGGAAGACGCAGAAGAAATGAAAAGTGTTCAACTAAATGTAGATGGTGCTAATCATGTAACCATGCAAGACTCTCAAGACCTGAACAGTTGTCAGGACATAACACATTCACGAAATGTGTACAGATACCATCGATCTGAAACAAACAGCGCACTAATGATGAAATGGATTGGGGTTTCTTGTGGGAGTTTTTAATAAGATTCCAGTTAAGTTCTAGTAGGACTAGCATATATAAGTATAATTTCAAGTAATAATACAGATAGTGCATTATTATGTGCTCAGTGTAACAAACAATCGTGCCTGTCAGTTTCTCTAAGCTATACATCCATACCTTAATGGAATTAAAATAAGTGTTAGGCATCCAAACAGCATGCCTCCTTTTAATGGCATAGACAAATGCATTTAAATACACATACTTTTACCCACATATATGTCAGATCTGTCAGGCAAGGAGACATTCTGTGACAACAACTCCAATTTTTATGTGAAACATATGAGTACAAAGAAGCAAACAAAGTTGTCCTGGGTAATGTTTATAGGTTCATAGGTTGGTACTAGGCTATTGGCCTTAGGGCCTATATAAGCCTAGCCATAACAATTCCCTGGCTATTTCTTCCCACACTATTTACTTCCCTGGACCCCTGTCTAGCTGGGTGATTGACATGATCCCCGGGGTGAATTTCCTTTCTCCCATCCAATCGTGAAGGTTCCTTTTGAAGAGGGCCTAAGAGGCACTCTGCTTGACATATATGGGCAGTCTATTCCAGAGTCTGGGGAGTCTCTGGGTCAGGAACCTATCCCTCCAGCATGTTTTGTTTATTGTGATGACAAGGTTTAGATCCCTGGAACATGTGGCTCTGAGGGATTGGGATTTCTTTAAGTGTAGCATATCCAACAGCTCTGGGTTTGACATGGCCTTGTATGTTAAGCAGAGATCGCCTGTGAGTAGACGATGTGTGACAGAGTATAGCTGGAGTTTTTTAAGGCTGCCAGCGTAGGGCATCTGCTTTAGGCCTGTGATTCTTTTAGTGAGATATTTCTGCGGCCTTTCCAGTTGTTGCAGATTTCTTGAGAGGTACATACCAAACGGGGCATTGTATTCTATAATGGGTCTAATGAGGGATGAGTACAGTGGGACAATGACCTCCTTTTTTCTGGATGAAAAGCCCTTAGTGATGAGGTGTGCCACATAGAAGGATTTCCTGACTGTTGTGGCGATGTGGTTATTGAAGGTGAGACCACTGTCCACCTGTGTCCCTAAGTCTCTTATCACACTTTCAGTGTTTAGTATACTGCCACCTATGTGGTAATTCATGGGTACATGTTTTTTCCCAAAGGGGATAACTATACATTTCTTGGCATTAAGCTTGAGCCCATGGCTCTGGCGCCAAGCATCTGTTTCTGTAAGGCCATTTTGTAGAATATCCACATCATTTGAGGATTCAATAATGGCTCCCAGTTTGCAGTCATCTGCGAACTTTGTTAGCCAGAGTCCCTTAGTGTTGGCCTGTACTTCAGAGAAGTAGATGCCAAACAAGAGCAGTCCCAGGACTGAACCCTGAGGTACTCCACTTGTCACTTGTCTGGAGCTGGATTTGTAGTCGGCTACTTTTACAGTCTGTGTTCTGTCAGTAAGCCAGTTGGCAACCCATCCAGTGACGTAGGGATTTATGCCCAGCTTAGTAAGTTTATCTGTGATTCTAGAGTGGGAGATGGTGTCGAAGGCCTTGGCGAGGTCCAGATAAGCTATGTGGACCACCTTACCCTCGTCCACAGCTCTGGAGACTGATTTGAAGAAGTTAGATTCAGGAGACAGGATCGGACCCAAACTGGGTGGGGTCCAGTGTTTGAAGGTTGCCACTGTCTTTGTTTATAAGTATTACACAACATAACAAAAAATCCACAATTGCAGTGAAAATTGTCAAAAAAGCAAAAGGTAAAATTACACACACACACACACACACACACACACACACACACACACACACACACACACACACACACACACACACACACACACACACACACACACACACACACACACACACACACACAGACACACACATAAATAAGTCAATTAAAATAAGAAAAATCCATTGATGCATATTCCTGTTAGATTTGTTACAATGTGAAATAACACAGGGTTGACATTACAGTTTTACATGAAATCTTAGCAGGGTTAAAGTAGGACAGGGGGATAAGAGGTGTTAATTGTTGAATGTAAGAAGGGTGGGACAATAAGAGAAAAAAGTAGAGCAAGAGTAGGAGTAAATGAGAGAAGTGAAGATGGTAGTAGTCAGAGACGCTCAGTATGATGAAGAGAAGAGAGAAGGAAAGGAGTGTGAAAAATGGGGAAAAAAGAGGGGAGTCATGTGGGATGAGAGCAGGAACATTCCCAGAGGGTTTTGAGATGGGAATGAAGCAGGGCCTTAAAGGTAGAGTGGTTGTCTGTAGTATGAATAAGAGTTGGCAGGGAGTTCCAGAGGTGAGCTAGGGAAAAGGATAGTGGGTGTTTGCCTGGAGGATGAGCAGGCTTGTGCAGTTCAAGCAAATTCTGGTTATTGGATCTTAGAAGTCTGTTGGGTAGGTGCATTTTGAAGGAGGAGGCAAGGGAGGGGCAGATGTAGGAATTAAGGATGAGTTTATAGGCATGAGTAAGTTGAATGTAGGTAGGATGGTTAGGAAGTTCGAGCCAATTTAGTTTGTGTAGGGCATGCAGTGGTGGGAGGAGGATTTATAGCAGGTAGCAAGCTTAGAAATTTTGTTATAACAGGAGGGTAGCTTTGTTTTTAGAGAAGATTGAAGGTTGGTAAGAAGTGGGGCACCATATAGAAGAGAAGGAATGAGGAAGGTGTTAGAGAATACACGTTTAGTAGTGGGAGTGATATAACAGTTATGGCAGTAGAGCATGCCTAGTTTCTGGTGGGTTTTCTTTATATTAGTTAGTAGGTGGGTATCGAATTTTAGCTGTTCATCAATAAGGACTCCTAGAAGCTTTACATGGGAAGCTACCTCAAGACAGGTATTGTTTTGACTAGTAATGGAGAATGAGTTCATGTCTATAATGGTACTTTTTGAAGGGATAAATAACATAATTTTAGTTTTTGATGCACTGAGTGATAGGTGGTTATCTATCGTCCAATGTTCGGTATAAGAGAAAGCATCCTGAGTTAGTTTTAAGAGAGTGGAGGTGGAAGTGGCAGAGCAGATGATCATAGAGTCAACTGCATATTGAATCAGTTTAGCACTAGGAATGTTTTGGTTGAAGTCATTTATGAAAATGTTGAACAGTAGGGGACCCAATATGGAACCCTGGGGTATGCTTGTAGGCAAGGGCGCCCGCAGGCAGGTGCAAGGGGGTGCACTTGCACCCCCCTGGAATCGGCTGACTAGTTAGTCGTATAATTTAAAAAAAAGTTTTTTTTTTTTTGGGGCGCGTTCTTCTTTAAGAAGAAAGAAGCGGGCACGCTGACATCATCGCACAGTGCACATATTTTCAAGTTTGCGAGCGGGAATTGACACGGATGGTTTTGGGTTCACAAGCGGGAACTGAGACGGACTTCACTGGAGATGGAGGTGGGACACGGACGGTTTTGGGTTCGCAAGCGCGATGGACGGATACTTAGGAGCGAGCAGAAGATGGGACACTTTCAGAGTGAGTAGTCGGACGGAAGATGGGACTGGTGTGTGTGTGTGTGTGTGTGTGTGTGTGTGTGTGTGTGTGTGTGTGTGTGTGTGTGTGTGTGTGTACTTTTTCTGTTCCTCATAAAATCTGTGGTTTCTGTATTTGTGTCCTTGCAAAGCCAGTGGTAGCATTGTTGCCTGACAGCTACATGTTCTCTGGTTTGATTCTTGGCTGGGGTGCCTTACCTTCTGTGTGGAATCTGTATGCCCTCCCTGTTTTTGTTTCCTCCCATCTTACAAAAACATGTGTCTGTCTGGAGTGTTTCTCCCTGGGCCTCTGCTAAAAATTAGCTTTTTTTCCAAGTCAGACTTTCCTGGTTAACAAATGTTAAAAAAATGACACTCATTTGAATATCAGACTTCATATTCTTCAGAAAGTGCATGGTAACAAAAGCTTTTATTTTAGCAATTTTCTAAGTGTACCAGATGGATATTTGAAATGTATCCCTATCTTTGGGACTGTATTCCCCCCATTATTGGCTTCATCCAGGTTTTGTGCTAAGGTTGAGAGCTATGGTAAGAACTGAATTCACTGAATATGTTTGGGGGCTATATTCCCCCATTACTGGCTTTGTCCGGGTGTTTTTTGCTAAGAGGTTGAGAGCTATGGTGAGAACTGAATTCACTGAATGTTTGGGGGCTGTATTCACCCATTATTGGCTTTGTTCAGGTATTTTGTGCTAAGAGGTTGACAGCTGTGCTATGGTGAGAACTGAATTCACTAAATGGTAGCCATTTAAGTTTCAGTCTTCCTCTTTCACAAAACAGCTGATTTGGCGTAGTGGTATGTTGCTCTGACTGTTTTGCACAGGGTCCCCTAGGTTCAAGAGGTGGCAGTGAAATGCAACTTTCCAACATTATACAAGCAATGTTTAAAATGTGCCCCTGGTTTTTGGCCTTTTGCCCCCCCCCCAATAAATTTTGGCTTTTTCCAGATTTCTTGTGCTGCAAAGTTCAGAGATACAGCTCAGTGTCGAGTAGATTTTACAAGAGGCTGAGAGCTGCAGGGGAGCAAAAGTTTAGTGCTGCTTATGTTTAGTCTGCTTGCATTGTTCATAGCACAACAGATAGTGTACTTGCTTTTGATGCTGAAGGCTGTGGGTTCTACTCCCACAGTAGGTAGATGCATTGCTGATACTGTACTGTGTTACAAAGGGGGTGGATGCTGCAGTCCTTTTGGCAAAG
Organism: Protopterus annectens; assembly: GCF_019279795.1. Lineage (NCBI taxonomy): Eukaryota > Metazoa > Chordata > Ceratodontiformes > Protopteridae > Protopterus > Protopterus annectens. Next base: position 1,248,457,772 of record NC_056739.1, read on the forward strand.
ATACCTAGTAACTATGAACCTGTTATCAGTTTGCTATCCATTCCCTATTGCGGTATTACTAGCTTACCATTTTTTTATTGCATGCAACAAAGGCAATTTACTCTTCAAGGGTAACAGGCACTTTATTTGTAGATTAAACAATGACATATAAAGTTGTTTGCTAGCAGCAACCTCTTTATTAGTTACAAATTTCTTTAATGTGGATTTTACTACTTCAGAGATTGTGCATATTTTTTACCGATACTGGTGGACTATAGGAGGTTGAGTAGACTTTTTATGATGGAAATGTTCTGAATTGGGCAGTTTTGTCATTGGTGTATGCATTTTGTTTCATTGTTTACTGGAAAAATGTTCAAAATAATAAATTTAAAATGCCCTCTAACAACTGTACTGTATTGTACAAGGAATATAATGTAATACAGTCAGGAAGGTGTATCAAAGAGCATGTGTATGTTATGTTCGAGGTGCCTATGATTTTGAAGACAGCCCATAGTTAATATTTATCTGCCACTGACAAAATGTATTTTCTTTGAATGTGGGTTTCAATGCTGTTTCAATGCATGTGAGTTTCAAGGGCAGGGAAGTTTTAATGTTGAGTCTATTTTCATTGTGAGACTGCATTGCTTTGTTTAACAGATATGTATTAGGGTTTGTGCTGTAAAATGCAAAATAAAACTTTCAAATGAAATCTAAATCATCGCAGAAGTAAATCAGTATGCACATTACAGTGTTTATGGTAAATGGGGCAAAATAACCAAGGAATGGGACATTGGAATGGCTGCAGGGGGGAGACTCCATTCGACCATTATTTTGTGAGGGGGGGTAGCAAACTCAGACAGCCCCGGTTGAACTATACCTCTCAGTTGTCCATATCTTTGGAGAATGAATAGATATTTACATCTTATTTTTGGTTTGTTCCTCATAAAATTTGTGGTTTTCTAGCAAATCATTTAGGAATGAAGTCACTACATGACAGACATTGAGTTTCAGACGTCATATCCTTCAGAAAAATGCATGCTAATGCAAGACTGTCTTAAGTTTATACAAGAGCAATTTTTAGTAGTGTTTGTATGTTCCCCCAATATATTTGGCCTTGTCCAGATTTCCTGCATTAAGAGGTTGAGAGGTACGTGCAAATCACTTTATAGATTAGGAATATCCAAACCTCTCAATTGTCCCAAATTTTGACTCAAAATGTTGCTCTCCCCTAATAATCCCTCTTCCAAAATGGCAATTTTGGAAGAAAATGTGGAGGGTTTACAACTATATCTAACTGTAATGATCAGAGTTATAGATTACTTTTATTTCAGAAACGCATGTAGATGCTCTTATTTTGTTAGCTGCTCAAGTTAACAATGTTAATATTAAAAAGGTGTCCCTTTTTTGATAGGTTCCCAGCTGTATTGTGTGGCAACTTTATATTTTTGCATCACATTTTGGTCCGTTTTTCATAAAATTGTGGTTTTCTGGCAAATTAGTGGCAAGTCATTAAAGATTGAAGTTAGAAAATAATGACAGACATTTGAGTTTCAGATTTCATACCCTTCAGAAAATTCATACTAATGCAAGACCTACTACTGTTCTATTATCTAAGTTAATAAGAGCAATATTTAAAAAATGGCCTTATTTTTGGGCCTGTGTCCCACTTCTAGTTCTATATATGGCTTTGCCCAGATTTCTTGCTCTGAAGTTGAGAGGTATGAGTGTCAGAGCCATCACTCTCAGCCAGAGACATTTCAAATTATGACATACTTATTGCACCCTGCCCCCCCCCCCATTGTAGTGGCTCTGGATGTGTCCAAGGAAGGCAAGGAGCAGTTATGCAGTGTAAGTGTGCAGAGTATTACCCCATCCAAGGTAGATCACAAATACGACCGTGGCTTTTCATCTGTTCTTGATTTTGCAGAATGTTCTGGTTTTCTATCAGATTTTTATACTGTTGATTTATGCTTCTTATTATTCAGGAACTGCATGCTGTCACAGTGCCCTGTTGCTCTGTTTAAGTAGCCATGGTTTAATGAACATCAGGTAAGCTTGTCGGAGATTGTAAGATGCAAGTAAGTTTTAGTAAGCATACTGTTAAAGAATTACCAGCATTGAAAGCCTTTTCGTTGTTGCCATGCAGAGAATATTTACATAACTAGATAATGTATAAGCCTTGGGTATTGAAATGCATATGACAGTATTTGTAATAAAAGGACAGGATTACAGTATTTTCAGAAGCTCATTACATTTTATTGCAGACCAGTGTCTTATAGCAGTGTCTGTGTGTTAGTACACTTGTAGTTGGGTGGCTTTAATGGTATATGGTAAATAAGCATTGCTACCTTACTTAAAAGCCAAGCCCTGCAACAACTAGGTAAGCTCCACACTGAAGTCAAAACACAATAGCTCTGGTGGGTAAATGTACTCTGTAGTAATCAAAAAGGCAAATGTTTGAAATAACTACAGCTTATGTGCAAACACAATAGGTAGTGATGAAACAATGCTCTGCTAAAAATGCTTTAATGCTCCACATTGCTGAGCTGCAGATCAGTTATTATCACTGGCTACCAGGATTTCACCCACTTCAGATCAAGCACGGTGCCGTTCAGTGCAACCTTCCCAGAACTAATTCAAGTCTGACTATAATTATTTTGTGTGTGTGTGTGTGTGTGTGTGTGTGTGTGTGTGTGTGTGTGTGTGTGTGTGTGTGTGTGTGTGTGTGTGTGTATAAGAGGGAGGTAGCATACCCTCAGCTGTCCAGGTTTTGCAGAATGTCCAGATTTTTGCCCCATATTCCTCCTAAAAAGGATTGAAGTTGCTAAATAATGAGAGACATTTCAGTTTTAGACGTCATATCATTTAGAAAAATGCATACTAACACAAATCCTGTTACTCTTGCAATTTTCTAAGTTTATGAGAGCCATATTTATAATCTGTCCCTATTTATTTTAGGCTTTGTCCAGATTTCTTGCACTAAGGTTGAGGCCTTGAGGGGTGTGGTATGTTTGTGTGTGAGAGAGAGAGAGAGAGAGACAGTGAAATGCCCAAGTTAGAGTTAGCAGGTGGAATTTATTTTCAAGTGCATTTTCAAGGAACTGTGAGTTTTAAGGAAGCGAAGTTTACTGCTGCTCATGCCAAGTCTATTTACAATGTGCAACTGTTTTGTTTAGCAAATGGTATCTCTATTGTGGTATAAAGTTTTAAAGCTATGTTAGTAGCACCACAAGTAGAATACTTGCATCTTAATGTAGAGGCTTGAGGTTTTATTCCTACAGCATGTACATTTGTATGCTGCAGTCCTGAGGATGTCCTCCTTTGGATGAGATGCCTAATAACTATGAACCTGTTTTCAGCTTGCCATCCATTTTCTATTGCAATATACCAGCTTACCATTTTTTAATTTAACATAGGCAATTTATTCTTTGTGCAGCAGGCACTGAATTTGTAGATGAAACACTGAAATATACAGTTGTTTTCTAGCAACAACCTCTTCATTAGTTTCAGATATCTTTAATGTGGAATTATTCAGATTACTTTTACTTCGGCAGAGATTGTGTGTATTGACTGATATTGGTGGATTGTAATGAGTGGCCTTTTATGGTTGAAATGTTCTGAATTGGGCAGTTTGTCATTATTGGTTTGTATGTTTTGTTTCATTGCTTACTGGAAAAATGTTCAAAACTATAAATTTAAAACACACTCAGACAAGTGTTGCTGTATAATACAAGGGATATAATTCAATTATATATTATATATTATAATTAATACAATCAGGTAAATCAAATAACTTTTACATGGCCCTAACAGTGTGCAAGGAGCCTATTGCTTGAAAACAGTTCAAAGGTAAATAACCTGCCACTGGCCAGATGCATTTTCTTTGAATGTGGGTTTCAATGCTGTTTCATTGAATGTGAGTTTCAAAAATAGAGAAGCTTTAATGCAGAGTCTGTTTTCATTGTAAGACTATTGCTTTGTTTAGGTTTAGTAAATGTCTATCAGTGTTTGGGCTATAATGTTTGAAATAAAAGTTGTAAATTAAATCCAGCTGCCTGTAATCATTGTAGAACTAAAGCATAAAACAGTATGCACACAGAGATTTGAACAGTGTCTACGGCAAATGGGGAGAAATAGCCAAGTAATGGGACACTGTAATGGCTGTGTGGACGGGGCTTGGGGTGGGTGGACTTGGGCGGGGCTGTGTTGGCAGGGGGTGGGGAGAGCTATGTGGGTGGGGCTCTGGGTTTGCACCCCCCCCTGCAAAAAATCCTGCGGGTACCCTTGCTTGTAGGTGTATTAAGGAGGGAGGAGGTGGCTTTTTTCCATTTGACAGCTTGTTGTCTGTCGGAGAGGTAACTAGAAAATCAGTTGACAGAAGAGTGGGATAGGTTTAGATTAGAAAATTTAGATAGGAGAAGGTTATGGGAGATAGTGTCAAAGGCCTTGGATAAGTCCATAAGCAGGTTGAACACTAGACAGCTGGAATCCCAGGCTTTGTTGACGGTTTCGAGGAAGGAGAGGAGAGTGGTTGTGGTGCTGTGGCCAGGTCTAAAACCATGTTGTGTGGGGGTAAATAGGTGGTTGTTTGTGAGGTAGGGTAGAAGGTGAAGGTGGATACACTTTTCTAGAACTTTTGAGATAGCGACTGGCTGGAAATTGTGAATGTTGTTGTTATTACCTCCTTTGTGAAGGGGAATGATATAGGCCTTTTTCCAGAGTAGGTACATAGTTTTCTTGGATTGAGCAGTTTATTAGAATGGAGATGGGAAAGGCGATGGCATCAGCAGCCATTTTGAGGAAGTAGGAAGGAAGGTCTTCAGGGGCATTTGAGCATGGTTTCAGTTTCTGAAGGAGTTTTTTTATGGTGGAGATAGGAATGGGTTTGATAGTGAAGGAAGGTGGTTGGGGGGTGGTAGTGTTAGGGGAGGGAGAGATAGGAGGAGGTGGAAGTGAAGCTTTGTTGGGGAAGAAAATAGTTAGTTTGGCTATAGAATCAATAAAGAAGGAGTTAAATTGGGTGGCTAAGGAGAGGTCTAGGACATTTGGTCAGGGCAGGGGTTGTCTCTATTGCCAGGATTGAGGAGGGTGGAGATGCCATTCCAGAATTTTTGGGGGTTGGTCTTGTGGTTATTTTGAAAGGTGGAGAAGTAGGATTTGCAGTTGGATGCAACAAGTTTCTTTTACTTTGTTACATAGTAGCTTATATTCGGTCAGGGTGCCATGGGCTTTATTTTTCTGGTAATGTTTCCAGGCTTTGTCACAGAGATGCATAATGTTGTAGTTTCTTTGCTTAACCATGGACAGTTTTACTTTTAATTCTTTTGGTTCTGGAGGGAGCAAAGATATTTAACAGGTCTAAGAATGTAGTATTAAAGTAGGCTACTGCATTATCTAGGGAGAGGGTTTTTAGAGGACTCCAACTTGTGTGTTTTAGAGAGCTGGAGAAGGTTTCAGGGTTGAAGTTTTTGAGAGAGCGGGAGAAGATATTAGTGTGGGATAGTTGTAATGCGAAGGGAAGGTGAAGAGTGAAAGAGGGAAGATAATCGCTAAGAGTATCAGGTAGGATACCGCTGTCAGAGATGTATTGGGGGTGGGTAACAAGAATCCAGTCAAGACTAGTACCAGAGGAGAAGTATTTCGAGGGCCTGGTAGCAGAGTTTATTAGTTGTGAGAAGTTGTACAAGTTTATTTTGTGTGGAGAAGTAGGAGATTGAATATCGGACCAGCTAATATTACGTCACCGAGGATTAGGGTCTTGTTGGTAATGTTAGAGGAGAACCAGGTGAGGATATCCTCAAGAATGTGGATATTGTCTCCTGGGGGAATGTAAAGAGCAGCTATACATATGTGTTTGTTTTTATTCATCTGGAGGAGGGCCAGGGTTAGTTCGGCATTGCTGAAATGGGGTACGGGTTTGGTGAAGGAAGTAACTGTAAGAGAGGAGGAGTAGAGAAGAGCTACACCACCACCTTTTTTGAGGGTTCTGTCATTTCTAATTATATTGTAGTTGGGGGAGTGATTTCAGGATCTTTTGTGTGTGGCTTTAACCAGGTTTCAGTAATGGATAGGATATCTGGGTGGTTATGTTGGAGCCAGGCATGGAAGTCTGGAATCTTGTTACATGAGCTTCGAGCATTCAGTGTAGTGAAAAGGAGGTATTTGCAGGATGCTGTGGGAGTTTACCTTCATGATCAGAAAAAGTGTACAAGGTGAGCTCAGATAAACAAGCAAATAAGACTGAGTCCCCTGGCAGGCATGTGAGTAAATGCAACCTGTTTACCTGGGTAAGAAGGATGAGCTATTAAATTGCACTCTGCTAAGATGAGGGTTAAGGAAGCTTGGAGTCTTTACAGCCTTATTGTAACACATGGAACAGAGTTTCAGTAATATAGATGAACAACAGGCCTTGACAGACCTGCACAGGAGTGCACAGAAAATACTTTTACCTTTTTTGAATTTAAGGTTGAATTGCTGGTCAGGTAAAAAAAAAGGGGGGGGGCAATCAGGGATTGCCTATGTGCAGTCAGCAGGTGAGTAAGTGCCTGTGATATACATCACAATAGCATGGTGGATTCCATATGAAAAATGTGTATTTTTCTGTCTCTAGATTTGCATCTAAGCTATTGCTGATGTTACCTGTAGCTGTGCTGGCCATTGTCATTACCCCTTTAAGGGTGAATACCTGTATATCTCAGGAATTGATATGAGATTCAGTTTATACTAACAATAAGGCATCTCTAATACAAGCTGACTTTGGGATGCATAAAGAGGGTACTATATAGTGAGAATGAAATAAGAGTACTGCACTTAATGCCAAGAAATGTATAGTTATCCCCTTTGGGAAAAAACATGTGCCCATGAATTACCACATAGGTGGCAGTACACTAAACACTGAAAGTGTGATGAGAGACTTAGGGACACAGGTGGACAGTGGTCACACCTTCAATAACCACATCACCACAACAGTCAGGAAATCCTTCTATGTGGCACACCTCATCACTAAGGGCTTTTCATCCAGAAAAAAGGAGGTCAATGTCCCACTGTACTCATTCCTCATTAGACCCATTATAGAGTACAATGCCCCATTTGGTATGTACCTCACAAGACATCTGCAACAGCTGGAAAGGCCACAGAAATACCTCACTATAAGAATCACAGGCTTAAAGCAGATGCCCTATGCTGTCCATCTGAAAAAAACGCCAGCTATACTCTGTGGTATATCGTCTACTCAGAGGCAATCACTGCTTAACATACAAGGCCATGTCAAACCCTGAGCTGCTGGACATGCTCCACTTAAAGAAATCCCAATCCCTCAGAGCCACATGCTCCAGGGATCTAAACCTTGTCACCGCAAAGAACAAAACATGCAGGAGGGATAGGTTCCTGACCCAGAGACTCCCCATACACTGGAATAGACTGCCCATACATGTCAAGCAGACTGCCTCCTTGGCAATCTTCAAAAGGAACCTTGATGATTGGATGGGAGATAGGAAATTCACCCCGGGGATCACGTCAGTCGCCCTGCTAGACAGGGGTCTAGGGAAGTAAATATTGTGGGGAAAAAATATCCAGGGAATTGTTATGGCTAGGCTTGTACAGGCCATAGGGCTGATAGCCTAGTACCAACCTATGAACCTATACCATCATTCTTCAATAGTATTACATAAATGTAAATGCATTCATGGAGCTTTTCTCCCCGGGACTCCATTGAAAATTAGCTCTTTTTGGCCCAATGGGCTATCCCGGTAAACAAATTGTAAAATAAAATAAATAAAAAAATTAAAAAATAGCTTTAACAATTAAGGGGGCTTAGTTTCACCTAGTTTTTCTCCTCCCTCTTTCTTTTATTTGTGTGTTTGTGTGTGTGACCACCAATAAAAGGTAAACACACCTTTAATAAATCTACATCCAACTTCCTCAACCACCTTAAAGTGACATATTCCCATCCTAAACTTCGATACAGTTTCATCACCATCCACACTTAAATAAATCCATTAACAAGCAACACATTATTCATAACACCTTAACCTTTCCAGAGACATTCCCTGGTCCTCTCCCATCATCACAGATTCATGCTAGGGTACCTTTTCTATCATATCTTTCACAATGCTTCTCCACCTCACCATCTTACTCCTCTTTCCTTTAACTTGCTACACTATAACATTGGTAACCCCATCTCCTCTCCCATCTTTTAACCTTCCCTATACTATCCTACCACAAAGCCCCACAACCATACACTTGAACTCCAAGACCTACCCCACCCATTTACACACTCCTTTCTCCACCTACCACTCACACATAACCCCAGCTTCACACTCCCTTTACATCATCTCCTCCAAACCTAACAAATCCCAAAAACCCTACTCCAAACTTCCTAAACATCTCTAACATCTCTATAAATTCACCCCTGTCCAGCTCATACACCTCCTCAGAGCCAACACTAAATCCAATCCAGGTACCTCCTACCACATAACAGCCATAACATTTCCCAACACCTCCATGGTATTTTGTGCATTAATTAACAACCAAAGCATCTCTAATACACTTGACCAAATAAACACCTTCCCTACAACCCCCTCACCTGATATCACAGCTGTCACTGCAACATTGCTCTGACAAAACAATCTTAATTTTCAGTATCTACTTCCCTCTTACAAATGCCCCCAAGACACAAGACATGGCAGTAGACAATGGGGGGGGCACTCTCATTCTTTATAAAACCAACCTTAAACCAACTATCATTACTCAAGCAAATGTTTCCTCAGATAATGAACCCATCTGAATCCTTCCAACCTTCCCTCCTGGAGCAACAGTTACCTTCTAATAGCAGTCACCTGCCTGCCTATTCCAGTTTCTTAACAAATGTAAATTCCTTATTCTTACTATCACCTCATTATTCTTACTATCACCTCAGCTGCCCACAGCTATAAAATGATTGTTATTCTCGGTAAATTTAACCTAAACTGCCTATGTCTCTTGAGAAATGACATTGCAAAATTCCTAGCCAATATCAACTTTATGCGGTCAGTCAGTGACACTATTCATCCAAATCTCCAAACCAGCAACCAGTCTGTCCTGGATCTGCTAATGACTAACACCCCCCCCCCCAATCATTTCCAATATATCTGTTCTTCTACCCTCATTCAAAGACCACTCCCAAATAACCTTCCAAATTGTCCACAAGTCACCAAAACAGACCCTCACCTTCAGACCCAGATCCACCATCAACACAGACAACTTCAAAAACACCTAACAATATTCAGCTGGTCTCCCATTACCAACTTACAGAACCCCAACTCATCTGCAACAGCTCTTACACATGCCCTCCTTCAACTTAAAGACAAATGCTTCTATGTCACACAGCACCTTTTCAAATGCATAAAAAATGGCTCATCACTGAAATGAAAGCTCTGCTCTAACTTAGGGACAATGTATGGTGTTTGTGGAGACAAAACCCCTCACCAGAAATTCATACTGCTTCTCTATGTAACCTAATTAAGCAAGCCATATGCAGGCACAAAAGCAACTATTTTAAAAATTAACAACTTACTCTGCTAGGCAAACCCAAACATTTCTGTCAGGAAGTAAATTTTCTCTTAGGCTGAAAATACACAGATCCCACCTCTTCCCCTATCACCATCCAGACTTCTCAAGGACAACTCTCAATCTCAGACTTTCTCAAGGAATACAGCCTACCTAACTAGTACCACAACCTCCACCTCTCCCCTGCCTCAACTCATCCCAGCTCCCTCATTTTATCCCTCTCTTCTATTTTAAAGAAAATTACACACAAAGACCTTGACCCCCTACTTGAAAGCATACCCTTGAATATGCCTCCTGGTGCAGATGACCTTCTCCTTTGATTTATATTACTCTACAAAGACTTCCTTTCCATACTTCTTCTCCATATTTATAACCTCTGCTTAACTCAAAGTACAATGACAGACATATGGAAAACTGCTCTTGTTAAACCTCATCCCAAACAGCCACAACTAGAAAATGACTCCCACGTCTGCCCTATCTCCAGCCTCCTTACACATGGGAAAATACTTGAAAAACTAATCTACATCCAGCTGTCCACTCACATCCAACAGTACTACTGCCACACTCTTAGTATGGATTTGGGACTGGCTTGGAGTACCACAACATCACTATTGTCTCTTATAGATGAGATCCTTCTCAACACGGGTAAAGGAAACTTTTCAGGAGCTCTCTTCATTGACCTTACTGAAGCTTTTGAACTTATTGTCTACTTCCTTCTCCTTCACTCTCTCGAATAAATTGGGGTTAGCCCCAACACTGTCACCTGGTTCCAACATTTATTAACAAGTAGGTATTTGTGAGTCAAAATAGGCTCATTCCTATCAGCTCCATCACCCCTTACTAGAGGAGTGCCCCAGGGCTTCATACTCACACCACTGTTGTTTTCAGTCTTTATTAACAGACTACCCTCCATCCTCCCTAACCTTCCAGTCATTCTTTATGCAGATGACCTGGTTATTCTTTGATCCACTCTCTCAGATTCAACTATTCAATCCCAGATTCAGTCTGACCTCCTCTCCCTTAATTTGTGGCTAAACAATCACAAGCAGTTCCTAAACCCATCCAAAACAAAGAATGCTATCTAGAACCTTACAAAAGCTGAAAAAAATCATAAAAATCTCAACATTGTAGATTTCAGTAGTTTCCCAACAGAAACAGCCACATCCTTTAAATACTCTACAGTTCACTGAAAATAAAATCTGCTGACTTATTTCCTATCCCCACCTTCCATGATCACTGCATCACTCTCTGAATTGCCAAATGGCTACCAGTCTCAGTTGAGCTACTCCTACGGTCTCTTCTTTCCAAACTACTTCAACCAGGTGCCTTCCCATCTCTTGCAGCCAAACTTCAACAGCTACCTACAAACTTCACAACCTCTCCCAATTAAATGTTTTACTCCAGACACCCAAAACCAAACTGCAATGCACTGACCATTCCTTCTCCATTCTTGCACCTAAACTCTGACAATCCCTCCCCTCTTTATCTAAAAGACATCTCTTCTTTCCCCGCCCGCACAGCTCGACTCAAAAGACACCATCAAAAATCTGACTTCAAGTGCTTTTCCACTGGACACATAACCTAACTGCCTCCTCACCTGCATCAATCCTGCTTTGATCCTCCATTCTCACCATCTGCTTCTCTCTTCTGTTTACTAGTAAAATTAGTGCACATTTGTTTTTCTACTCTGTTAATAATATTTACATATTTCATCAGTTGTTTATGGGATTGTCTACCTTCTGTGATTACTCTGGTAGTGAATGTATTTTTATTTTTTGTGAATTTCTTTATCCCAGCTGTGCCTGCAAATGATCTACTGTGATCAGTGTACTACCCAGTAAGCTAATTATATATATATATACACACACACACACACACACACACACACACACACACACACACACACACACACAAATAAATTCACATATCTGCACTGCTAAAATATTCAATACTGCAAATACTGGACCCATTTCACTGAAACATGTCTCATCTAAACACCAGAACAGGTCCTTAAGGAAGTTAAGTTCTTTATTCACCATATTTTAGTGCTGATTATCGAATGGACAAACTGTACATCAGCAGCCTCACTGGAAAATGAATATTCTACAGCAAGGTATTAATGCAGAAGTAATGCCTGCTGAAAAATGAGTCCGCCACTTCATAGTAGCATATCAAGCTGCTGTGGAGCTCAGACTGCAAAAAGACTAACGTCTGCCATTACTTTACATTTGCTAAGCAGCATTTTTTGCTGTTTAGCGAGTGTAAAAAGATAAATAAACAGAAAGAGGTGTATGTGTATGTGTGTGTTCATGTTTCTGTCTGTGTGTGAGTGAATACATGTATGAAAGCAGAGGAGACTGTGTGTGTGAGACAGAACGAGAGAGAGAGAGAGCAATCGTGTGTGAGTGAATGTTTGTATGAAAGCAGAGGAGACTGTGTGTGACAGATGAGAGAGAGTGAGAGCAGTCTTACATGAGTGAATGTGTGTATGAAAGCAGAGGAGACTGTGTGTGAGAGAGAGAGAGACAGATCGAGAGAAACTGCAAGTGGTCTTGTGTGAGTACATGCTTTTATGAAAGCAGAAGTGACAGTGTATGACAGAGAAAGAGAGAATAGGCTCTCTGTAAAATCGTTGTTTTACTTGTTTATTTTTTTAAGTACTATATTATTTTTTTTATATATTTTTGATGTAAAATGCTTCCTTCAACACCATTAACATATACTACAGAAAGT